>NW_024464700.1:0-1571 GCF_000004515.6 Glycine max | reverse complement strand
ATATGAGTTATTTCATATTTAAGGTTAGAATTCAAATCCTGAATAACTTGATTAATCGACACAAACTGTCATCACTTATGTTAATCGTTGTTAAACATATATATACATATATGAATGATACATTTACTATTCTTTAAGTGTAAAAGAACTTTTCATAGATGTGCCGATAAAATACAAATGATAAAATACTATCTTATTACAAATTGGAAAATAGTGGAATTAAATTTCTTTTAGTATGAGTAAAAAGAGAGAGATAAAATTAATAAAATGATAGATATAATAAATAATGAGATAAACACATAGTTCTGCAATGACCAAAGGTGCATATGCTTTTATAATATCTATTTTGATGATAAATAATTATTTATTATGGTCAAAACATAATGATATTCATCATATCTTCAAGTGTAAGAACGGGAAACAATAAGTCAACCCTAAGTGAATTGTTGAATTGGGCATTAACCAAATGGTTTTTGAGCTAGACTAAGATTATAAAGCACTAGTGGACAAAGTAATTATTCCTAGAGATGATGTATTCGAACCGGGTGCTCTCTTAGGAGATTGCAAATATATTAAGATGCGTTTGCTTTGAGATATTATATTATATTAAGAGAAATTATATTTTTGGAAATATTATGTTATTTCTAAGTAGATGTGTCTCAATGAATAATAGTTTGATGAGCTAACTAACCAACTTGGCTCACCATGCATTTGAGCCGATCAAGTGATTTTTTTCCTAATCTTGGACCAATTTCAACTTGGATCACTTAATGCACGAGTCAAACAGGTTCAAGCCAAGTTGAATCAAGTTGGCCCATTTAACTCGCGCCTACAGTTAAGAAAAAGGTTTTTGTATTTTGTTTTTATAATTTGAATGAGTGTCATTAGACTACTTGTCTGAATTACTTGAATGATAATATATGCTTAAATGATTTCATTTAAACCATCTTATTTCAATTGTGCTATTGCACTTTCTGTTTTTCATTTGAATTTGGGTGAACATGACTTTAATTGAGTTTATTATTGTCCCCCAAAAATTTGCTAGGTAACTTTTTTGAACCCAAACCCAACTCGATCAAGACCCAACAACTTAGAAATAAGATTGGGTCAACTTGATCTATTATTGTGATATATCAATCTTAATATTGTATATGATTAAATCGTAGAAGGGAAGAAGTTTAAAACTTAAATAAAAGTATATTTTACGGAATATATTTTAAAATAAATAATATCAATATAATACAATGTTATGCAAAATATACCAATTAAATAAAAAAATATTAATATTTTGTTAAGAAAATTAAGAATTTCTAAAATAATATAAGACTCTGAATCGAGTTGGGACAACCCAATACCTAATCTAAACTCGTCCTCAAAACATACCAGGGCTAATTTTTAAAACATGAATACATCCAACTAAGGGTTGGGTCTTGCTCACTTTGATTTATGGCAGAGATGCTATTCACATCTCCAAAATTGTTAGTTTCACCACCCACGTGGGTGATTTTTTTTTTTTTTTTAATTTTGAAAATACGAGCTCAATCAGTATTGTGAAGTCAAGCTGGAAAAGG
>NW_024464699.1:0-6817 GCF_000004515.6 Glycine max | reverse complement strand
TCTTTAGAAACAAGTCACTTTAAGAATTGTGACTTTTGGTAATTTATTTTTCAAAATAAGTCACTGATAATCGATTACCATCATAGTATAATCGATTACACATCAACAGATGTGACTCTTCATGTTTAAATTTGAAAATCAAAACGTTTAGAAACACTGATAATCGATTACAAGTATTGTGTAATCGATGACGCAAGTTTGAAATGATTTGAAATTTTTTTATCACAAGTTGTGACTCTTGAAATTTGAAATCTATCGTTTTAAAACATTGATAATCGATTACATGATTATGGTAATCAATTACAGCTTTGTAAATCAGTTTGAAAAGAATGTTGGCTACTGGTAATCAATTACTGCCTTCTGGTAATCGATTACCAGAGAGTAAAACTCTTGGTAAAGGATTTTTCTTTGAAAAATTCTCTAGAACCAAAATTGTGCTATTCAATATTTTGAAAAGTTCTTTTAATACTTATCTTAATTGAGTCTTCTATTGATTCTTTACTTGAATCTTGAATCTTGAATCTTGATTGAACGACTCTTTGATTCTTGAAACATGCTTTGATTGAACGAATCTTTGATTCTTGAAACTTGCTTTGATTGAATGACTCTTTGATTCTTGAAACTTGCTTTGATTGAACGACTCTTTGATTCTTGAAATGAGTCTTTGGCATCATCAAAATAATCTTGGAAAGCATTGCTTCCACAATCCCCCCTTTTTGATGATGACAATCCTGAAATCAAGAGAATACATGCAAGTTTTGTTCTATCGTTCACTCATCTCTTTCTCTCCCTTTCTTTTTGAATTTATGCTTAATCTTTGAAAATATAATATCTTGATTTCTAAAATACCCATTTTCTCTCCCTCTTTGGCAACATCAAAAAGCCAAAGTGCGTAAAATAAAATCATACATAAATAATTTTAAAACATACACAAAGCATAATACCAAATGTAAGTACATACCACTAGACATATATCATCAAAATAACTAAGTTTAAAACACATAATCATAAGCAACCAAGAGCAAATAAATATAATCACCATGTTCAGTCATAATTAACTAAGTAGCAAATACTAAAAAAAACAATCCCAAATATTCAGAGAATAATGTCATGAAACATAGCCAAATACAAGGCTTAAAATTAAAATATAATAATAATAATCTAAATCTATGAGGATGGTGGTGGAAGGTCGAAGCATTGACGAATATAACTCATATTCTCCTCAAGCTGAGTGATGCGAGTATCCATTCCTGTAAACCGTGCATCCATGGCATCAATACGGCTGTCCAATGAGTCAAAGCGCTCACCAACGAAGGTGTGGAGTCCACCCAACCTGTTAAGTATGTTGTGCATAAGAGATGAAGAATCATCTATCTAAGGAGGTGGTGATGGAGAACGGTCTTCTGCGGCCTGTGCTGGTGCGTCCTTCTTCACCCAAGTACCATCCCTTTCTTTGCGGTATCCAAAAGAGGAGACCACATTCGCACCAATAGAGAAAGATCTCTTGACTTTAACAAAGGGCTCAAAGTCAAGAGGCACATTAAAATGTTGCAGAAAAAAGGTGATCAAATAAGGATATGGAAGTGGAGCATTTGATCACAATGCCTTATGCATGTGATATCTCACAAGATGGGCTCAGTCGATTTGACGACCGGTTAAGAAAACCCACATAATTATCAAATCTTCCTCAGAAACCTGTGCAAGGTTGGATGATCTAGGAAGTAGGATGTGCGCACAATCAAGTACTGCATGATGTGGCATTCGAATGCCAATGATCCGGCAAGAATCCTTCCGGTCATATCCGCTTGGTTGGTGCAAACCATCCGGCAAGCATCAGAAACAGAGAAATCGAACTTCCACTCATCATCAAGTGTACCCTTAAACGGTACACCGACACTGAACAATTGAGTGAGTTCAAAGAAAAGGGACTGGTCTATGACCATCTTAATCCCATATACTTCGGAAATCAAGGAATCTTCTTGAATTTCCAAGTTAGAATAAAAGGCTTTAAGTAATTCAGGATAAAAAGGAAGTTTCATGGAGATAAATTGAATTAAACCAGAATTTTGAAATGCTTGAAAACAATCAAACACTTCATCATCAAAGAAAGATAAGTTTACAAACTTAGGGTCGATAATGGAATGAGAAGAGAAAGGGAATTGTACCGGATACGTTGTTCTTCCGAGGAAAACAACGTAGGAGATGATATGGAGGGAGGAATTTTGGTTGTCTACGCTTTGGATGCTCCTTGGCTTCGAGTTCCGATGACTGCGGATGAAGTCGAAACACCCTTTCACTTCTTTAATGGTTCTGCCATTTGAAGAATTTTTTGGAAGTTTTGATTGATGGAGATGAAAGAGAATGAAAAATGATGAATTTTGGGCTTCGTGGGACGTGATTTGGTTGAGAAATGAGGGAGTTATGTGATTTTGAAATTTGGGAGAAAAGGGTTCGTCGCGGAGAAGAAATCACAAATGGCTGTGTTTCTGTCGTTTTGAATTTATAGAGGGGGACACACTGTAATCGATTACATAGTTCCTGTAATCGATTACCAGAACTAAAACTTTACATGTAATCAATTACATGTAGACTGTAATCGATTACAAGGAATCTATTCTACTGTAATCGATTACACATAGTAGTAATCGATTACCAGAGAACTAACCACTAAAAAATCTAAGTAAAACTCATCAACACATATCATGGTTAATACTTTACTTAATTAAACTATTTTGCATACCAATATAATTCTTATAAAAAATTCAATCATGTCAAATTATGCATAATCATTTCAAACATAATCATCTAAAAAGAAATCAATTAATCATGTATATTCAAATATATCAAACAAGAATCACACAAGGATTGAAGAATATAGATCATAGGCATTATCAAACATTTGGTTTAAAAAAAAACTTCATGCTTTGAGAAAGAAAATTAACTCAAATAAACATATAAGCACAAAATTCACAATAGCAATCAATCAAGACAAACAAATAAAATTTTGTTAGTCATCATATAAACAAGTCAATTGAAAGGAAAGATTCAACCAACTTAATTTAAAAGAGAATGGTTTTGATGTTACTTTTTTCATGATTTAAGTACCTAGATCTTCAAAGATGGAAGTCAGACTTTTGCTTTTTGCTTAGTCTTCTTGAGAGATGTTCTCATCGCTCTCATAGTCCTTGGATAGAAGGTTAATCTCCTTCTCCGAACCATCGGATGAGTCATTGTCATCCCATGCAATATACGCCTTCTTGGATCTTCTTTCTTCATGACTTTTCTTCTCATTCTTCTCAGGCCATTGCTCGTTTGAGGGGCGATTTGCTTTGATGTGACCAAGTTGGTTGCACTTGTAGCATCTAAGAGTTGGAGAGTCTTCTTGGAATCTTTTTCCATGGTTGAAATTTTAACGCCTCTCGATTCTTCTCTTCTTGACAAATTTGTGAAACTTCTTTGTTGAACCTTGTGGCCTCAGTTATCTTAAGAGGGATAGGCTTAGAATGCAGAAGAAGCAACAAAAATCAATTTAACAATGTTCTTTAAACATGCAAGACACAATTGATTGCAACAAAATAAATAAGTTAAGGGAAGAGAGAATGCAAACACAATTTTATACTGGTTCGGCCACTTCCCGTGCCTACGTCCAGTACTCAAGCAACCCACTTGAGATTTTCACTATCTTTGTAAAATCCTTTACAAAGTCTAAACCACACAGGGACAACCCATCCCTTGTGTTCAGATGCTTTACAACAAGAGAGTCACAGTTTCTTAGCCAATCTCATTGAATAAAAAGAAAGGAAGAAGAATTCTCTCTTCAAGAGAAGAATATTACAATGAAGATCATGTAAGAATCCTTATAGATTTTGCAAGTGTTTGGCCAAGGATTTCTTTTGAGAGAGCATTTGACATTGAAGTTCTTTTGGAATCTCTCTCATTGTCTTTTGAGAGGATAAGACATTTTGGACAAAAAAAAAAAACTCTCTCATAAAATTCGTGCCCAAGTTACCTATTTATAAGCCTTTGATGGTCATTCACAAATCCAATGAAAAGATGTGATTGTTGGCAGATTTTCTGAAAATTCTCCACTGGTAATCGATTATAATGTTTGTGTAATCGATTACACAGTTATAATTTGAAGGGTCATGACTTTTGAATTTGAATTTCAGGAGTTTCGTTGCTGGTAATTGATTACAAACATATGGTAATCGATTACATGTTGAAAATTCAAATTCAAAACCTTTTTCAACAGCTATTTCTCAACCCTGTCTTCTGGTAATCGAATACACTTCCTGGTAATCGATTACCAGAGCCTTGCATGTCTTGAAAGCACTTTGTTTTAAGGCAAGACTTGGTCTTTAGTGAATCTTGAAACAAGGCTTTGTTTGTTGAAGCAATCTTGAATTATTCTTGAAGCAAATGCTTATCATTTGAAGCAGCCTTGTTAGATTCTTCTTTGACATCATCAAAATCATGTATACATACATTCACATTCTTCACAAAGAGTGAGAAGTCTTCTTCATCTTCTGATTCTTCATCTTCTTCTTGTATTGAGGAGGAGGTTTTGAGTGCTATGCTTAATTTCCTCTTGTCGGTTTCTTCATTTTGATTTAGTCGTTGGAGTTCCATCTCATGTTCCTGTAATTTGCCAAAAAGAGTGGCAAGAGACATAGAAGAAAGATATTTACTTTTAGAAATGGTAGTTACCTTGGGCTTCCATTCCCTACTTAAGCATCTCAAAACTTTATTAATTAAATCTTCATTAGGGAAGGTTTTTCCTAAGGAGGCAAGGTGGTTGACTATGTGTGTGAATCTTTTCTTCATGCTTTGGATGTTCTCATTAGTGTTCATCCTAAATAATTCATATTCATGTGTAAGGGTGTTGACTCTAGATCTTTTCACATCAGTGGTGCCTTCATGTGTAAGTTGGAGAGTATCTCACATCTCCTTTGCATTTGAATAGTTTGACACTCTAAAATATTCATCTATTCCTAGGGTAGAAGTGATGATGTTTTTGGCGTTAAGATTATATTGGACTCTTCTTCTATCTTCTTCAGACCATTTATCTCTAGGTTTTTCTGTTGTTGTGCTTGTGCTTGCATCCACTATGGTGGATACATAAGGTCCTATTTTTATTGCTTCCCAAATGTTTAAATCTATAACTTCAATAAAGATTTGCATTCGGGATTTCCAATAGTGGTAACCCTCACCATTAAAGATAGGTGGCCTATGGATGGAGTTTCCCTCGAAAAACAGAGAATTTGAGGAGGCCATGAATCTTGAAGTTGTAAAACTTTTCTCAAGATACTTGCTCTGATACCACTTATTGGATCAAGTGGCCTCGGAATAATTAAGAAGGGGGGGTTGAATTAATTATTAATGTTCTTGACTAATTAAAATTTATCCTTCTTAATGTTACTAGATTCAATTAGGCTTTACTACTAAGTTATGAGAAAGTAAAGAACAAAACAATAACTTAGACAAAAGTAAAGCGGAAATAAAAAGTACACAGCGGAAAAGTAAATAGTGTAGGGAAGAAGAAGACAAACACAAGATTTATACTGGTTCGGCCACAACCCGTGCCTACATCCAGTCCCCAAGCAACCATCGATTCTTGAGATTTTCAATAACCTTGTAAAATCCTTACAAGCAAAGATCCACAAGGAATGTACCCTCCCTTGTTCTCTTTGAACAACCAAGTGGATGTACCCTCTACTTGAACTGATCCACAAGAGATGTACCCTTTCTTGTTCTCAGTATTACAACCCAAGTAGATGTACCCTCTACTTGTACCACAAAGGATGTACCCTCCAATGTGTTAAGACAAAGAATTCTTAGGCGGTTAGTCCCTTGAATCTTTGTAAGAGGAAACAAAAGATATCTCAGGCGGTTAGTCCTTTGAAATCTTTTGTTTAAAGGGAAGAGGAAGAATCAAAAGAATTCTCAGGCGGTTAGTCCTTTGAATCTTTTGGCAAGAGGAAGAAGGAAGAAGAAGAAGAATAGCAAAAGTTTTTGGCCAATGAACTTTTCTTTACAAAGAAAGTATTGAACAAAAACTCTTAGAAAGATGAATGAATGAATGAAAGAAATCTGTTATGCATACTTTGAAATTCGTGCCATGGTCATATATTTATAATCATTTGATGACTTAAGTTAAAGTTTGTGACTCTTGGCAATTTCTTTAAAACTAGTCACTTTAAAAGTTGTGACTCTTTTGAAAAACTAGTCACTTTAAAAGTTGTGACTCTTTTGAAAACTAGTCACTTAAAGGTTGTGACTTTTGAAAAAATCTTTAGAAACAAGTCACTTTAAGAATTGTGACTTTTGGTAATTTATTTTTCAAAATAAGTCACTGATAATCGATTACCATCATAGTGTAATCGATTACACATCAACAAATGTGACTCTTCATGTTTAAATTTGAAAATCAAAACGTTTAGAAACACTGATAATCGATTACAAGTATTGTGTAATCGATTACACAAGTTTGAAATGATTTGAAAAAGTTTTATCACAAGTTGTGACTCTTGAAATTTGAAATCTAACGTTTTAAAACATTGATAATCGATTACATGATTATGGTAATCGATTACAGCTTTGTAAATCAGTTTGAAAAGAATGTTGACTACTAGTAATCAATTACTGCCTTCTGGTAATCGATTACCAGAGAGTAAAACTCTTGGTAAAAGATTTTTCTTTGAAAAATTCTCTTGAACAAAATTGTGTTATTCAATATTTTGAAAAACTCTTTTAATACTTATCTTAGATTCTTGAAACTTGCTTTGATTGAACGACTCTTAGATCTTGAACTGCTTGA
>NW_024464698.1:2462-22234 GCF_000004515.6 Glycine max | reverse complement strand
ATGTTCAAGCTGCCAGCACCAACGATTTCAACCTAGAAATCAATAGTAGTGTTTATGTTGCTTAAGGCTTGGATAGTTACAATTTGTGTTTGCTTATGCTCAATTATCTTGAATAACACAATTCAAGAGAGCTTAAGACTTATTTTGATTCACAAATCCAGCCACAAATCAGCACCACAACTCAACTTCATCATAGGCATCATGTAGGAAACTTAGAAAACAAAAAATAGTTCAAGAACAAGACTACTTCTAGGAATTGATTTAGAACATGTTATGAACTAAATAACATGCATGAATTAGACTCAAACTTCAAAAGATAGGCTAACAATGACAAGAATACATGAACAAATGTATCTAGAATTCAATCAACAAAAATAAAAATTCAACATAAACTTAGAACATAATGTGACAATTACTATGACTAAACATGACTCTAAGACAACATGGATTAAGTGATTTACACTTAGATTTTTGTGTTTTTTTTTTCTAATCAATAATTTTGGAAGAAAATTTAGATCTAAGGTTCAGCAAAATAATATTATGAATGAAAAATGATAGAACCTAAAATCAACACAAAAACATGATTCAAGATCTACAAAATTTGAACCATAGAAATGCAAGAACAAGTGTAGATATAAGATTTAATCAGTTTATCTTTTTGAATCTACTCTAAATACCACCAAACCACAAGACAATGGATGATATACATGGAGAATAAGATGAAGAACAAGGAATTAAAGAGAATTCACCGAAGAAAAAGATAGAGGAAGCAAAAGAACATCACCTAGATGAAGATGCTCTAGATACCACATGATGTAAGCTCCATTTGAGCTTGTAGGCCTAGGATCTTCTTCATCAATGGATTCCTTTGCTTCTTGGAAGATGAATGGCAGCAGAATGGAGAAAGGAAGAGAGAGAGGAGACGCCACTTCAAGGAGAAGATGAGTCTAGAAGAAGCTCACCACCATAGGAGGCCATGGATAAGAGCTTGGAGGAAGAAGAAGATGAATGAAGGGAGAGGGAGAGAAGAGCACGAAATTTTGTGCTCTAAATGAGCTTTGAAATCTGAAGTTTAATATTCAAATGATCAAAGTTAAAAAAATACACACACATGACCTCTATTTATAGCCTAAGTTTCACACAAAATTGGAAGGAAATTTGAATTTCAATTCAAATTTCACTTGAATTTGTGGAGCCAAACTTTGGAACCAAAATTTCACTAATTATGATTAGTGAATTTTAGTTATGGTTCAACCCACTAATCCAAGATCAATTCCAAGATTCTCCACTAAGTGTGCTTAGGTGTCATGAGGCATGTAAAATATGAAGGACATGCACAAAGTGTGACTATATGATGTGGCAATGGGGTGTAGTAAGCAAATGCTCACCTCCCCCTCTAAACTTTAACTGGATTGGGCTTCTACCAATTCAATTAAATTTATTTCCCAACACACATCAAATATTCACTTAGTGCATGTGAAATTACAAAACTACCCCGAATACAAAAACTAGTCTAGGTGCCCTAAAATACAAGGGTTGAAAAATCCTATATTTCTAGGGTACCCTACCTACATTATGGAGCCCTAAATACAAGGCCCAAAAATAATGAAATCTTAATCTAATATTTACAAAGATAAGTGGGCTCGTACTTAGCCCATGGGCCTAAAATCTACCCTAAGGCTCATAAGAACCCTAGGGCCTTCTCTTGCATCTCTGGCCCAATCTACTTGGAGTTTTCTATCCAATGCCCTTGCGTGGTAGGATTGCATCACAAAGGACATTAAGTCCTATAAAACTAAAATGCAAAGGACGTTGAGTCCTATGGAACATAACGATAGAGGACATTGAGTCCTGTGAAACTAAAAAAGCAAAATGCATTGAGTCCCGTGAAATATAAAGACAGAGGACATTGAGTCCTATGAAACTAACAACAAAGGATGTTGAGTCCTGTGAAACATAAAGATAGAGGACATTGAGTCCTATGAAACTAAAAAGCAAAGGGCGTTGAGTCCTGTGAAACATAAAGACAAAGGAATTTCAGTCTTATGAAACATGCAAATAGGTACTAGTACCCAAGGGCTCAACCTTATAAGAAAGAAAGAGGTTGGCTCTTTAAAAGGGTCACTCAAAAGATAGGACATTAGATTTTGGAAACTGATATATAAAGAGAAATCTATGCACTTATGGCTTGATATGTAGCATGAGTTTTGGAATGCCTTCTGATGAATGATAATAGACATGCAAAATGTCAGACCCTAATTTCATCTGGGGACTATCATTCACTGATGTTTTGATTCTCGCTAGCCAAATTGCGGTGTTCAACACCAGTTACCGCACAAAGCAAAGGATCACTCAGTGTTTAGATCAAGAATACAAAAGGATACTAAGGAAGGGGGGAAAAAGGTTTTTTTCTTGATTTTCCTAGACCCCAACTCGCCCAAGCTAGCATATGGCTTACCTGGGCCATGGAATCACCTCCTGGCTAAGCAACCAGCTCGCCTGGGCAAGCTCACTACTTCAGGGCTAAGGTTTAGCTCGCCTGGGCGAGCTTAAACCACCCTAAGGTGGCTATTTTCCTATAAATAGGCATGATGGGGGTGTTTTAAGGGGAGAAGGTTCAGCACTGAAGGGAATTGAGAGAATTGAGAAAAAAAGAAGAAGAAAGAGAAAAAGAAGAAAAGGAAACGAAGCTGAGACGCTACCAAATCGCGATCGCAATCAGTCCCTACGTCATTTCTTGTTTTGTGTTCTTCGTGCGCTCAGTCGGTTAGTTTTATTTTTAAGGATTGAATGTGATCTATGTACCTTTAGGGGTCCCCCTTGTTATTATGTGCACATTCATATCCTCCATCTATCATTGGTAATCTTGTTTTTTTTGTAAAGTTTAATCTCAACTGATCACTAGTGTCGTAAAGTTGTCTTTAAAGAGATTGAAAGTTAATAGACAAAAAACCAAAAATAAAACCAACTCATAACTAAATTTCATTTCATCAAATATCACTTGAGATTGTTTCAAGGTCCAACCTCTTAACGATTCTCTCTGCTTTTCAAAATATTAAACATCGTCTCAAGGTCCAATGCCTTAAACAACTCTTTGTTTGCAATAAAAATGAATATTTCAAAAGCATAAAATCAATTTAACACACAAACATTCAGACTTAAAGAACTACGTAGGTCTAAATTCCTCATCGCACCTGAGGATACGTAGGAGTAAGGGTAGCCCCCTTGTCGACCCCAAAAAAATAAAAAATATAAAAAGGGAAAATAAATAATATTGAAGTCACATTTTTGCACACTCGATTAAAGGCTACCGTCCCTTGTGACGGGCGCGTGGGGTGCTAATACCTTCCCCATGCGTAAACAACTCCTGAACCCTTCTTTTTAAAATTCGCATACCTCTTTTTGGTTTTTCTAACGTTTTCCTCGAATAAACGTTGGGGGCGATCCACTTGTTTTCTCCCTAGGAGACGAACACGCTTTTATGTTATATATTTTCCTTCGCCATCCCGTCGTGAGGTAGGTTGCGACACAAACTTCGCCCTAAAATGTAGTAAATGTAGGCTTTGTATCCAGCAATGCAATGCAAAATGGTTTTGAATCATGAAAATTGTGCAATGCTCATGACATTCTTTCTCTCTCATTGTAATTTAATTTTTATTTTACTTTTTTGTGAAAAACACATATTGATTGTCTCTTTCTAAAAGATTTGATAATTCATGCAACCTTATCCTATCTTTTGCAGATCCCTTCAAAGACTCTCTCAAAGTGTATGTTTTGTTTGATTTAATCACTTGACAATTTTGGATGATGGCAGTGGAACCATTTGACATTTAATCAATCAATTGAACTATTGATCATAGGGTTTGTCCCTTTCTTTTTGTTTAAAAAACTTTGATTATTCTGCACAGCAAGGAAATATGAGGCTTTGGAATCGACCGCGTGCACCATTGAAGGATGGAAATGGATTGCTACACTTTGGTATGTGACCAAGTGAAACTTTCCTGATTTAAGATCATGGGTTGATCCCGAAAGAATTTATATAACAAAGGCTACCCTTGGAATCAAAAGGAACCCTAAGGAGTCTGCATGAGCGACTAACGTTAGATGTACCCTACTATCACAATTGTCTTTGGGCATCTTCCACGAGCTCCTGGTCGAATAAGTTTTCTTCTCAAATGAGTAAGTGCAAACCTCGAGGTTTTTTTTCTTTTCTTTTTCTTTTTTTAGCAATCACAAGCATGTGTGGGTTCCATTCCAGAATCCAAACTCAAAAGCAAAATTAGTCATTCCTTGATCCATATGTGCTTTATTGGGCTTGTACCATGTTCACGGGGTAATAGGGCTATGAAAGAAAGGATCCAAGCAGCTCAAAGAGTGTTTAAGGGTGATATTGAGTAAGAACCTTGAGATCCTTGCTTGTACGTTTATTCATTTTAACTATTTGGGTTGGGCTCTACTCATTTTGTCTTAAACATTAATCCTCATGGCACTTTTACGCCTTCCTTGTAAAATTTGGAGGACTTTTGTCTTTTTTTGCTTCACTTGCCTTTGGAGGAATTTTTTTATTTTTTATTTTTATTTCATTGTTGCCTGATGACTCCCCACTGCAGTTACTTTTTGTGCATTTATGTCTAGAGGAAATTTTCAATGGGGAGTTTTCACTGGAAAGCGCACTGGGTCGTCAAGTATTTAAAATTAAAACGGATGAATCCGAGTATCAAACACAGGGAACTAATGTTAGCCTGAATTAAGTTCAGAATCAAAGCATTGTTGAGAGAACATGTATAAGTGATAATTTCAAACAGAATTTAAACTAAACTTGTACGCTAGAAACTATAAAATGCAAGGTAAAGAAAATGACAACAGTAGGTAGATATGTTGGGTCTTTCAAACAAACAAGCTGATGCATAGAAATATATTTCTCTAATCAATCGTGCTCTTGTGTTCTATGCTATAGCCTAAATTACTAAACCCTCGATCCCACGTCAGGATGAATATCCAAGCTTCGTCCGCAGATCCCTCATTTAAGACTACACCCGATTTAGACAGCCCTTTTAGGTTTAGACTAACTTTAACTAAGTTTCGTCCGCAGATCCCTCATGTAAGACTAGACTTAGCTCAAGTAGCTTACTAAAGTTTTGCCTAATTTAGCCTAAGCTTCATCTGCAGATCCCTCATGTAAGACTAGGCCTAAACTAAACAACATTATTGTAACAGCATAATTAAAACCAAAACTTAACCCGCAGATTCCTCATGTAAGGCTAAGTTTCAATCCTGCTTCAATCAAGTTCTAAGGCAACAGTACATTTTCCAATGCTAAAGTCACCTAACTGTGCACACAAATGGGTGATCAGACCAAAAGCATACAAACATTAAGCATTGAAGGAAGCATTGAACACAAAAAGCATAATCAATTAGATATTAGGTATTTGCATCAGTTGTTCATTAGAAATCCCCAACTAGGGTGTTTAGCCAGCCATTACAACGAAACCCTAACAATAAATGAGACTAAAAGCAGAGAATGATAGTTCCTTACACAAGAAGGGGGATTCCTCCTCCTCCTCTTCTCAGCATCTCACACTCATTCTCTACTTAATAATCTCTTAAATGACAAAACCTAGGCTTCAATGCACAAGTTGCTCCTCTTTTCTGCTTCTAGGGCTCTTTTCCCCAAATAGGTATGTGGCTGCTCTGGAATTTTGTGCCCTGGCCATTCTGCACACGCTGTCCTAAAAGGTGTGTAAAAGCTGTAGAAAGTTGTACCCTAATTCTACACAAGACAAGCTTTAAATAGGCTCTGAAATCGCGATGCTGCGCTTAGTGCCACCCTCGCGCTTAGCGCGAGTAAGTGAAATTGGGCTTAGCGCCAGTCTCGAGCTTAGCCTGGCTGAAGGCACCTGCTGCACTTAGCACACTGATCTCGCGCTTAATGCACAACTTTGATGCTGATGCTCTGCTAGATTCTCCTTTGCGCTAAGCGCGCTGAAGCTGCGCTTAGCGGTGAATATGCGCTTGGCCCAACTGCTGAGCTTAGCCCAACTGCTACATTTTTCAATTCAAAACTTAGCCTCTTTTTCACCTGAAAATGCACAGATTTCATCATTAAATCCAATGGAAATGTTCTAGAGACAACATTAACCATAAAACAAGGTTTATTTACAAAAATCACTACAAAATAACCATAAATTGGGGAACTATACAAGCTTTGGAAAATGATTTCTATACAAAAGTTAGTCGTATGAAACAACTAACAAACTCCCCCAAATTTACAGTTTTGCTTGTCCTCAAGCATGGAAAGAACAGTTCACTTGTCCTGAAGTGACAAAGACAGTGGCCAATCAAAAGAAAATAGTGTTTGATTCATCAAGGACATCAACCATATGAACTGAATATCATGGAATGCTTAAATCAATCACTTCTCACAAGCATGCAGCTTTTCAAAGATAGGAGCACAAGTATTAGAGTCACAGCTAAAATAAGCTAGTAAGCATGACAGAAATCAAGGAAGGATCATCAACCAAAACCTCGCAGTCATTGTTTCACTCAAACTCAAGTGTTTAGGCTTATTCCATCATAAAAAACCAACACAAGTTCCAACCTTTGCATTTCATCTCATATCATATAGTAATGAACACACAAAAATGAATCCGAAGGACTTTCTAGGCTTGTAATGGGGTTAGGCTGCCAACAATTCATGGGTTTTCTAGGATTCAAAAGCATAGGTTCTAGGAGAGCATTCATCCATAGAATAACCTTCATTTTTTTCCTTCCCCATACTTGCCCTTTTTCTTAGGCACTTAGCTTTTATACCTAAATTTATAGCATACACACTTATTAACTTTATTTATACTTACAGTTTTTTTTTTTGAAGAACAGAAGCAGTGTGTATATATTATTTTCTTTGACCATTTCAATCCTTACCCAGTGCCTCCCCCAAATTTGAAACAAATTTACCTTGATAATACCTCCCCCAAATTTGAGACAAATTTGCCTTGAACCATCTTTTGTGGATGATCCTCTCCTACAACCTAAAATAAGGTAGCAGAAGATACAACTGAATAGGCTCGAGGTTCAATCAATCAATCAATTCATTCAGCTCAAACTGGGTGCAAGGGATAATTCATTCAATCACAAGGTTAGCTTTTTGGCTAAGTAGCTATTCATAATCAAACATGGCCTTCATCATTCTCAAAAATCAGCACACACTCATAATCAGAGATTCACGCAAAAATCAGCACTATATGATAGTCGTTTCTCTCAAACTTTTAAAGAACACACTCTCACCGAGATACGGTTAATGCATTCCTTCACAATCAATCTGACAACCGACTAACATTTTCAGACATAATTCCAATCATATGCTTATTCACTTTTAATGACGGCAAACTTGATCCAAACAATCATCCAATCATCCAAATCCATTCAATTCATACATTTGCTCAATCAAATCATTTCCAAACACTCATTCCATAACAAACAATCCACTGCATACAATGTTTAATCAATTCACTGTTCAATCAAGCTTTTTGTACAAGCAAACAAACAACTAAGCTACTGAAATTAAAATGCTGAAATTTAAATGACATAAAGCATAAAATAACTGAAATAAAATTAAAGTGTTCATAATGCAAAAAAAAAAATTAAACGTCCTGCTCCTCCTGTGACTGGTCTTCATTAAGATCCAGTGCTGGAGATGGCTCTGAAATAGCCTCCTCAGGAGCAGGTGTAGATGGTGGAGATGGCTGTGGGGTCTGAGCTGGAGTGGTCTCCTCCTCTGCTGATGCTGGTGATGGTGCTGGTGCTGTGGGCTCCTCAGTCACAGGCTCCTGGGCTGTGGAGGCCCCACCCCCTCCAGAGGAAGAAGGCTGGTCTCCTGGCCAGGCCACCCGTGTGTCAAACTCCTCTATGCTCATAATGGAGGGCAAGCCCAAGCCCTGAAGGCTCTGCATGATGATGGACAACCCTCTATGGATGCTCTAGAGCATGGAGTGAAGCATCTTAGGAGTGAAAATAAAATCTGTTGGACCTGTAGAAAAAGAAGCTGGTAGTGGTTTATGTGTAGGTGTAGGAGGAATCACTGGGATCTCTGTGGAGGAAGAAGGAGGAAGTGTAGAAGAAGAAGGTGCTGGTGCCTCTGATGATGCTGTGGAAGGGGCCTCAGATCTCTTGCCCCTGGCCTTCCTAGATCCTCTAAATGTTATTGTTGGATCATCAAGATTCCAACAGTTCTTCTTAATATAAGCCTAATTAATGGTAGGACTCAGGCTCTTCAGGGACCTCGAATAAGACTGAATTCCCCTAGCCTTACATAAAGTTGTAATCAAGGTCGAGAATCCAAGTCTGGATCTGTCATGCTGAGCTGTGAGGGAGATCTAGTGGGAGATGAGGTACCCCACATTCATATCCATCTTCATAATAATGCCATAGATGAGTTTGGCCCTATCAAGAGTAACGTTAGAAGTGTGGGAGGTAGGAATCAAGTTAGAGAAGGAAAGAACACTCCATGTCTGAGCTAGGGTTGTCATGTTCTTCCTCAAAATCTTCAGGGGCTGCCCATCAGCATTAAGCTCGAATCCCCTCCCTAGGATACAGAGCTTAGCAGCCAACTCCTAAGGATCAGGCCTCAGGAGTGCAAATCTAGAATAAGCACAGAGTGATTCCCCCTCTTCCACAATAACAGGGGTCTTCAAGAAAGTATTAAGCGTATCCTCATCAAATTTAATCAGATGACCTCTCACCCTCACTTGCTTAGGTGATTTGTCCTCGGGGTCATAGAGGTTGGCGTTGAATTCCTTCACAATGGAAACATCAATGTTGCCATCCCCAAAGTCAGTCAACTCCTTGTCCCAGTGGCGTCTTTTGAGTTCCTCCTTGAACTCATCGAACTCTGTATAGTAGACCACCACGTTCCTCTCTGGCAAAAGCTTCCTAGGCACAATAATGTTTGTGTATCTTTCCCAAGCCTCTTGGGAAGTGAATCTTGATCTGTCAAATCTAACTTGGGTGGGTGTAGATGGTGCCTTTCTTTTCCTAAAAGCCATCTGCAAAATATAAGACAAAACACACAAGATTAGCATAGGTTTATTCTCAAGAAAACAAAAAAATTAAACTGAAAACAAAGTTGGGCGCTTAGCACAGCATGCTGGCACTTAGCTCGAAGACACAGAAAATATTTTTTTCTGTAGAATAGGCTTAGTGCACAGGGGCGCTTAGCCTAAGTCTACAATTTTTAGAAACAGTAGAAGACTGGGGCTTAGCGCCACATGCTAGCGCTTAGTTCAACCTCAATAGAGAGACACTGAGACTTAGCGCACAGGCGCGCTTAGCCTTATTACAAAGGTTAAAGAAACAAAACCTAAGTGGTGCTTAGCTCAGCAAGCTGGGCTTAGCGCCTGAACTACACTGGGTATGTCAGTATACCATTGACGCTTAGCACATAGGCGCGCTTAGTGTCTGCATCGTTTTGGTTCAACAGCCAAGATGAAAATGCTTAGTGCGACATGGTCCACTTAGCGCGATCATCAGAAATCTGAAAAATTTTAACAGTTGCGATGAACAGGCTAAGCACAGCAGGCGTGCTTAATGCATTCATTGCGAATCCTAGAAGATACTCAGGGCTTTTCACCCCTTTTTAACCACATTGCTCCTAATGGGCTTCTAAACTACCTAAGGTCCTAAAATACCTAACCCTAAAACTAAGTAACTTAACCTAACAACAATGCTAACTAAGAAAACAAAAATCCTCTATCCTAAGGTGTGAAGCATGAAATACAAAGCAAAAATGAATCAAGAGACTTACTTGGATTGTGTAATGCAGAGTGTGAAGAAGCAAGGGATGCAGAGGGGCAAATAAGCAAACAGCAAAAACAGAAATGCTCAGGGATGGGAGAGTGCAGAGGTTTGGGTGCCAAGGTAGCCACCCAAGTGCCTCTGCCTCTACCTTTTAAAAACTAAAATTTGTATGGCACACTTAGCGCGCAGTTGCGCTTAGCGTGCCAATGTGACGTTTGAGTTTAAAACACTGGCGCTTAGCCTAGCCTCACGCTAAGCCCAACTTGAAGTTGTAACTTGCAATAAGCATTTGGGGCTTAGCGCAGCAGCGGTACTTAGCACTTTCTGCAACACCAAAAATATTTCTGCAACATGCTCTTAGCCTGAGATGCGGGGCTTAGCGTACATCAAGCTTCAACTTACAGTGACTGATTCAGGCTTAGTGCCACTACTTGCACTAAGAGCACTTCCAATGACTTCAAAAAAGAATGATGTTGGTGCTTAGAGCATCCTTTCCCGCTAAGCTCATCTTGAAAGCTCAACTTACATAATGAATTTAGGGCTTGGCGCAGGATGGCACGCTTAGCGCGGCTATAATAAATTCTCACAGAGAGGAAGTGGCGCTTAGCGCATCATCCACGCTAAGCCCACTACTTAAGGTGCAACTTACAATGAAGATGTTGGGCTTAGCGCAGTGATGCGCGCTTAGGTGAACCATTCAGCCAATCAATCAGGGGTCTTTACGCTTAGCGCGAGGAAGCTCGACTTAGCGCGTGAAGAGATGGCGCTTAGCGCAAGGTTTGCACTTAGCGGATAAGCAATCTGAAAATTTTCTAAGTCATTTTTTGCTTATCTCTTCACACATAATTTTAACATCCCTTTTTGTTCATTACTAAATAAGCTGAAATCAATCACAATCATAAGCAAGATGTCCTAACTACATGCAAGAAATAAAAATGAAGATAGAGAAGGGAAAGAAAAGCTGGGTTGCCTCCTAGTAAGCGCTTCTTTAACGTCATTAGCTTGACGCATCATCCTATTATCCAGGATCCAAGCATAGAACAATGTTTAATCTTTCAATCTCTCCACCATGATATTGCTTTAACCTCTCCCTATTCACTACCCATTTCCTATTAGGGTCTTTAGATTGAGGATCACAAAGCTCCACTGCTCCGTATGGTCTGACCTTTTTGATGGTAAATGGTCTGGACAATTTAGATTTAAGCTTCCCTAAAAGTAATCTAAGTCTTAAATTGAATAATAACACTTGTTGTCCTGGTTAGAGGTCCTTCTTGAGCAACTTTTTGTCATGATACTTTTTGACCTTGTCTTTATACAACTTTGAAGATTCATAAGCAGTCAATCTCATTTCTTCCAATTCCAAGAGTTACAATCTCCTTTGTTCTCTAGATGCGGTTTCAACAAAGTTCAAAAACCTCAATGCCCAGTAAGCTTTATATTCCATCTCCACTGGTAGATGACAAGACTTGTCATACACCATTTGAAATGGAGATAAGCCTATTAGGGTCTTGAATGTTGTTCTGCATGCCCATAAAGCGTCATCCAATTTGATAGACCAGTCTTTTCTAGTAGAAGCGATAGTCTTCTCCAAAATCTTTTTCAATTCCATGTTTGACACTTCTGCTTGCCCATTTGTTTGGGGATGGTAAGGAGATGTCACCTTGTGTCTCACATTGTATTGTTTCAAGATCTTCTGTAACTGATTATTGCAAAAGTGTGTACCTCCATCACTAATCAAAATTCTAGGCACCCCAAATCTTGAGAAAATGTTCTTTTTCAGAAATTTCACCATAGTCTTGGCATCATTATGCGGGGTAGCCACTGCTTCAACCCATTTGGAGACATAGTCAACAGCTACTAGTATATATTCATTACCACAAGATGAAGGGGAAGGGCCGACAAAGTCAATCCCCCAGCAATCAAACACTTCAACCTCCACAATATTCTATAGAGGCATCTCATTTCTTCTTGATATACCACCTATCCTTTGACATTGATCACAGTGCAGCACATGGTGATGAGCATCTTTAAACAGTGTGGGCCAAAAGAATCCAGATTGCAAAACCTTGGCTGTTGTTTTGTCTCCACCATAATGGCCACCACATGGAGAATTGTGGCAATGCCATAAAATACTCTTGGCCTCTTGTTACATCACACATCTTCTTAGGAGATTATCAGCTTCTATTTTGAACAGATATGGATCATCCCATATATAGAATCGGGCATCATGTAGAAATTTTTTTCTTTGCTGCCAATTTAAGTCCTTTGGGATGATTCCTGCAACTTTAAAGTTGGCCATATCAGCAAACCAAGGTCTTTCACTTACTAAAAATAATGATTCATCAGGAAATTGATCTCTAACTTAAGCTTCTTTTACTGTAACTTCCTCATTCACCAATCTTCACAGATGATCAACTACAACATTCTCTGATCCCTTTTTATCCCGAATCACCAAATCAAATTTTTGCAACAACAAGATCCATCTTATCAATCTTGGTTTGGAATCAGTATTGTTGAGCAGGTACTTAATAGCTGCATGATCAATGTAGATGATAACTCTTGAGCCTACCAAATAAGATCTGAACTTTTCAAGTGCATAGACAATTGCTAGCATTTCTTTTTCTGTGGTAGCATAGTTCACCTGTGCGTCATTTAGAACCTTGCTGGCATAGTAAATGGTATGAAAATTTTTTCCTTTTCTTTGTCCAAGCACAACACCTACAGCGTAATCACTTGCATCACACATCAGCTCAAATTCTTTCCCCCAATCTCATGCTGTAATCACTGGTGCTGACACTAATTTTGTTTTCCGATCATTAAATGCTTTCATACATTCTTCATCAAACACACAAGTAACATCTTTATTCAACAAATTGCTTAGAGGTTTGGCTACTTTGGAGAAATCTTTGATGAATCGCCTGTAGAACCCCGCATGTCCTAGTAAACTTCTTATCCCCTTGACATTCATGGGGGGAGGTAGTTTCTCAATTACATCAATCTTTGCCTTATCCACTTCTATCCCTCTTACTAAAATCTCATGTCCCAACACTATTCCTTCTTGAACCATGAAATGGCATTTCTCCCACTTGAGAACTAGATTGGACTCTTCACATCTCTGGAGCACTCTTTCAAGATTTGATAAGCAACCTTCAAAAGATGGCCCAAAAATAGAGAAATCGTCCATGAAAACTTCAATGCATTTTTCCACCATGTCAGAAAAAATAGCCATCATACACCTTTGAAAAGTAGCTGGAGCATTACACAAGCCAAATGGCATACGCCTATATGCGAATACACCAAAAGGGCAAGTGAAAGCAGTTTTCTCCTGATCCTTGGGATCTACAGCAATCCGATTATAGTCAGAATACCCATCTAGAAAACAATAATACGACTATCTTGCAAGTCTTTCAAGCATCTGGTCCATGAAAGGAAGTGGATAATGATCCTTCCGAGTGGCATCGTTCAACTTCCGGTAATCAATACACATTCTCCTCCCAGTGATAGTTCTTGTGGATATTAACTCGTCTTTATCATTTTTTATGACTGTCATACCTCCTTTCTTGGGTACAACCTGCACAGGGCTAACCCAAGCACTATCCGAAATGGGGTAAATAAGGCCTGCTTCTAGTAACTTGAGTACCTCCTTGTGAACCTCTTCCTTCATGATTGGGTTCAATCTTCTTTGAGGCTATCTTACCGGCTTGTAATCAGCTTCAATATTGATTTTGTGCATGCAATAAGATGGACTAATTCCTTTCAAGTCAGATATGTGTCATCCCATGGCAACCTTATGTTTCCTCAAAATCTGTACTAGCTAATCTTCTTCAGTTTCCTTCAACAAGCTGCTGATAATCACAGGTTTTGAATTTTTGCCCTCCAAAAATATATACTTCAAATGTGCAGGCAAGGTTTTCAGATTTACTTTTGGTTTTTCTATTTGCCCATTGTTCTTCAATTCTTCAAATGCAGAATGTCCCTTAGATTTTTCTCCTGCACCATCTAACTCTTTAAGACAAGTCTGCACTTCATGCTCTTCTTCTTTAGTTAGACACTCCATTTGATTAATCAATGCTTTTTCCAAAGGAGAGTGTAGTGCCATGGTTGTGGCAACTTTATCAATTTCCTGTTCTATTTTGTCTAGATCAACACAAGATTTCAAATCATTTGGATGCTTCATGGTTTCAAATGAAACTTTCTGATCCTCCACACTTAATTCCAATTTACCTTTTCCCATATCAACTATGCAGTTGGTTGTGGACATGAAAGGACAGCCCAAAATTATGGGAATGCCATTATCTTCTTCTATATCCATATCTACAAAATCTACTGGGAATGAAAGGTGTTTCACACTCACCAAAACATCTTTAATCACTCCATATGGTCTTGCGATGGAGCGATCAGCTAACTGGAGGATCATGCATTAGGTATTATCTCTATCTCTCCAAGTCACCGGCACATGGAAAGAGGCATTAAGTTGATACTAGCTCCCAAGTCTATGAGAGTTTTTCCTACAGCAACCTCACCAATGGAACACAATATCGTGACAACTCCAGGATCTTTGTGCTTAGGTGGAAGAATGCATTGAATCACAGCACTACAACTGCCTGCCACTATAATTATGTCATTGTGGATGTACTGGTTCTTCTTTGTTAGCATATCTTTTAAAAATTTGACAGAAAGTGGCATCTATTGAAGTGCTTCTCCAAAGGGTAAAGTAATTTCCAGTTTCTTGAAGATATCAAGAAATCTGGCCAAATGTCTTTCTTTCTCTTTTCGGGAAGGTACCAAAGGATAAGGTACTTCCTTGCCTTCATTTGGATTAGTATCCTTCTTTTTGTCAATGTTTACCTCACTCTTGCCTTTCCTCATCTCATCATCAACAACTTTCTCTTTTTGTTTTTCATTTTTCAACCTTTTTTATTTTTCTTTTTCTTCTTCTTTCATTCTTTCTTTTCCTTTCTCTTTTATTGGTGTCTCTTCTTCCTTGTCATCTTTAGTCTCCTCATTAATCTGTTCAAGTTCTACAAAATCAGAAACAGGTTCAAGTGATTTTTTTCATCACAGCTTTACATTCCTCCTTGTGATTTTTCTCTGTATTAGCTGTAAAATTGCTTGATGATCTATCCACCAATTGCTTTGCAAGCTGTCCCACTTGGACCTCAAGATTCTTTATGGCAGACTCTGTGCTCTTCTGATTGGACCTAGAAACCTGCATAAATTGATCTAGAGTCTCTTCCAGCTTTGTTGTGTGATCATAGAGACTAGGCCTTTGTTGTTGTGGCCTTGTGGATGGTCCACCTTGATCTCTGTTGAACTGATTTCTAGGGTGGTTCCTCCATTGTCCCTGTTGTTGATTATATTGCTGGCCATGTTGGAATCCAGAAAATCCTCCTGCATTAAAATTGTTTCTGGGCTGATTTCCCATGTAATTAACTTCACGAGTGGGGTGTCTTTCAATAGGAATACAACATCCAAATTCATGAGCTCCCCCACAGATGGTACATCCTGCAACCTGCAAAACAAAAGCATATGAAGTATGTGCAAAATGAATTTGAGTTGGCAACTTACTTAGTGTTTCAGTCAAGGTTTCCAGTTGCTTAGACAACAATTTGTTTTGTGCCAACAATGCATCTTGGGAGGTTAAATCCAATAAACTCTTTTTGGTAGGAATGTGAGATCTATCTCTCAAAATAGCAATGTCGCTTGTAGCCATATTTTCAATGAGATCCATGGCTTCTTCAGGGGTCTTCAATTTGACTTTCCCACTTACTAAAGCGTCTAATAGTTGTTTGGACTGCGGTCTTAACCCATCTATAAAGATATTGAGCTGTATCTGTTCTGAGAATCCTTGAGTGGGAGTCTTTCTCAATAAACCACGGAATCTTTCCAAGGCCTCACTCAAAGATTCATCTGGAAATTGATGAAAAGAAGAGATGGCAGTTTTGCCTTCTGCAGTCTTAGACTCAGGGAAATATTTCTTCAGAAATTTCTCCACCACTTCATCCCATGTCTTAAGACTATTACCTTTGAATGAATGAAGCCACCTCTTGGTTTCTCCCGATAAAGAAAATGAAAACAAGCTCAGTCGGATTGCGTCTTCAGGTACTCCAGCCAACCTAATAGTATTGTATATTTCTATGTAAATGGCTAACTGTGCATATGGGTCTTCATTTGGTAATCCATGAAACAAATTCTTCTGAATCAATTGAATCAATGATGGTGGATAAGTAATGGTTTGTGCTTGAACTTCTGGTTGTGCAATGCTGGTGAAAAATTATGGCACATTAGAACTTGAATAATCTTCCAGAGTAACTCTTTGAGGCTCTTCAGCCATGATGTAGTCTTTACTCGGATCTAAATGAGAATGGCTCTTCATCCATGATGTAGTTTTTACTCGAATCTAAATGAGAATGTTCTGCAATAGGAAAACTAGAAGATGCCTCAGAAGATTGAGGTTCTTCCTCTGCAATAGTACAGTAGTAATCCAGTTCAAAAGAACAATGAATGTACTAAACTACTATGTTAGTCAAAAGAATAAAAAACAAAATTGAAAAAGTAAAATTAAAGCAATGCTGCAAATTGAACTAAATTCTACTAACAGTTTAGATCCCCGACAATGGCGCCATAAATACTTTGATGACTCCCCACTATAGTTACTTTTTGTGCATTTATGTCTCAAGGAAATTTTCAATGGGGAGTTTTCACCAGAAAGCGCACTGGGTCGTCAAGTATTTAAAATTAAAATGGATGAATTCGAGTATCAAACACAGGGAACTAATGTTAGCTTGAATTATGTTCAGAATTGAAGCATTGTTGAGAGAACATGTATAAGTGATAATTTCAAATAGAATTTAAACTAAACTTGTACGCTAGAAACTATAAAATGCAAGGTAAATAAAATGACAACAGTAGGTAGATATGTTGGGTCTTTCTAACAAACAAGCTGATGCATGGAAATATATTTCTCTAATCAATCATGCTCTTGTGTTCTATGTTGTAGCCTAAATTACTAAACCCTTGATCCCTCGTCAGGCTGAATATCCAAGCTTCATCCGCAGATCCCTTATTTAAGACTACACCCGATTTAGACAGCCTTTTTAGGTTTAGACTAACTTAAACTGAGTTTCAACTACTGATGCATCATGTAAGACTAGGCCTAAACTAAACAGCATTATTGTAACAGCATAATTAAAACCAAAACTTAACCCGCAGATCCCTTATGTAAGGCTAAGTTTCAATCCTGCTTCAATCAAGTTCTAAGGCAACAGTACATTTTCCAATGCTGAAGTCACCTAACTGTGCACACAAATGGGTGATCAGACCAAAAGCATACAAACATTAAGCATTAAAGGAAGCATTGAACACAGAAAGCATAATCAATTAGAGATATTAGGTATTTACATCAGTTGTTCATTAGAAATCCCCAACTAGGGTGTTTAGCCAGCCATTACAAAGAAACCCTAACAATAAATGAGACTAAAAGCAGAGAATGATAGTTCCTTACACAAGAAGGGGTAAAAGCAGAGAATGATAGTTCCTTACACAAGAAGGGGGATTCCTCCTCCACTTCTCAGCATCTCACACTCTTTCTACTCAATAATCTCTCAAATGAAAAAACCTAGACTTCAATGCACAAGTTGCTCCTCTTTTATGCTTCTAGAGCTCTTTTCCCTAAATAGGTCAGTGGCTGTTCTAAAATTTTGTGCCCTGGCCATTATGCACGCTGTCCTAAAAGGTGTGTAAAAGATATAGAATGTTGTACCCTAATTCTGCACAAGACAAGCTTTAAATAGGCTATGAAATCGCGATGCTGCGCTTAGCGCCACCCTCACGCTTAGCGCGAGTAAGTGAAATTGGGCTTAGCGCCAGTCTCAAGCTTAGCCTGGCTAAAGGCACCTGCTGCACTTAGCACACTGATCTCGCGCTTAGCGCGCGACTTTGATGCTGATGCTCTACTAGATTCTCCTTTGCGTTGAGCATGCTGAAGCTACGCTTAGCGGTGGATATGTGCTTGGCTCAACTGCTGAGCTTAGCCCAATTGCTAAATTTTGCAATTCAAAACTTAGCGTCTTTTTCACCTGAAAAATGCATAGATTTCATCATTAAATCCAATGGAAATGTTCTAGAGACAACATTAACCATAATACAAGATTTATTTACAAAAATCACTACAAAATAACCATAAATTTGGGAACTATACAAGCTTTAGAAAATGATTTTTATACAAAAGTTAGTCGTATGAAGCGACTAACATTGCCCAACCTAAAGCTTAGTAAACCTCATGCATGTGTTGTTTACATTGCTCCTCTTGCCAATTTAGCAGTGATTCCTACTCAGGGTTTTTGTTTTGTTCTCTTTTTTTTAAGAAAACAATTATACTTTTGCTTGGAGAGGGGTAGCAAGGGGTGAATTAGTGTTTGAGATGAAGAAACTTGGCCACGTGTCATTTCAAATCTTGACTGAAGACTCTTATAGTTTGGATTTTTGGACAAAACCTCTGATAAACATGCTCTTGATTGTTTTTTTTCTTTTCTTTTTTTTATTACTACCCTAACTTTTGCCTAGGCCACCCTTTCGGGTTTTCAACCTACCAGGCGAGAACTTCTTATTTGCCCCCTAGGTTCGCTTGAAGCTCATGTATGGTGTTGTCATTGCCCCCAATGTAGGGCTTGGAGGTATCTGCTGTTGTCGTTTGTCACGTCCTTGTAGCAAGAAGAAATGAGAGAAGTTGTGTAGGTTCTCAAAAGAGAAATTTTAAGGACTACATAAATTTGGAAAATTTTAAATTGATAGATTAAGCCAAATGACTCTCACTCTTCACAAAACTTTTAGGAAAGATAAGATGAGATCGCATGAATGTTTGTACTTGTTATTTATTAATTTGAAACACAATTGTCGCAACCTACCCTTCGGCGGGAGGGCGACACGGGGGCTCACGGGTGCGTCTTCCAGGGGAGGAAAATGCATGGAGTCGCCACCAACGTTTATTTGAGGAAAACGTCGGAAAAACCGGAAAAGGTGTGGTCTACGAACTTTAAGTGACAAAGGTTCAGGAGTTGTTTTTACGCACGAGGAAGGTATTAGCACCCCACGCGTCCGTCACAAAGGACGGAAGCCTTTAATCAAGTGTGCAAATATGACTTCAAAATGTTTTATTTTCCCTTTTTTATGTCTTTTTGTGTTTTTATGCTTTTTTATGTTTTTTTGTATTTTCTTATCTTTTTGTGGTCGACAAGGGTGTTTCCCTCGCTCCTACGTATCCTCAATTGTGATGAGGAAATCAGACCTACGTAGTTCTTTGAGAACTAAACGTTGGTTAAGTTATTTTTATCATTTTTCGCAAGATATATTTTAACTGAACAAAAGTCGTTTAAGGCGTTGGATCATTAAACGATCTTTTGATTTTGAAAGGGGAGAAACGTTAAGGCGTTAGACCATTAACGATCTCTTGGTTTTGAAAGGAGATAAACGTTAAGGCGTTGGACCACTAACGATCTCAAGGCGGTCAAGCGCAAGTTGCATGCCACCAGACAATGTGATGGAAGCTTGCTTGTGGGGCTTCTATGGAGGCTGGATCTTTGAGCTTCAATGAGGTCCTTTAATGGTGATTTTCCACCATGGAGATGCAGCGGAAGACAAAGGAGAAGAGGTGAGAGGAGGCGCCATCCACTAGGGAATAAGCCATGGAAGAAGGAGCTTCACCACCAAAATGAGCCTTGGATAAGAAGCTTGGAGAGGATGCTTCAATGGAGGAAAAGAAAGAGGGAGAGAAAGAGAGAGGGGGGAGCACGAAATTGAGGAAGAAAAAAGGGGAGAGAAGTGGAACTTTGAGTTGTGTCTCACAAGACTCTCATTCATCAAAGTTACAACAAGTGTTACACATATTTCTATTTATAGACTAGGTAGCTTCCTTGAGAAGCTTTCTTGAGAAAACTTCCTTGAGAAGCTTCTTTGAGAAAATTCCTGAGAAGCTAGAGATC
>NW_024464698.1:0-2362 GCF_000004515.6 Glycine max | reverse complement strand
TAAAGAAGCTAGAGCTTAACTACACATACCTCTCTAATAGCTAAGCTCACCTCCTTGAGATGAGAAGCTAGAGCTAAGCTACACACCCCCTATAATAGCTAAGCTCACCCCATGACAAAATACATGAAAATACAAAAAAGATTCCTACTACAAAGTGATGCAATCCACTACTCAAAATGCCTCGAAAGACAAGGCTAAAACCCTATACTACTAGAATGGCCAAAATACAAGGCCCAAACGAAGGAAAAACCTATTCTAATATTTACAAAGATAAGCGGGCTCATACTTAGCCCATGGGCTCGAAATCTACCCTAAGGCTCATGAGAACCCTAGGGCCTTCCCTTGGATCTCTGGCCCAATCTACTTGGAGTCTTCTATCCAATGCCCTTGCGGGGTAGGATTACATCATTCCCTCCACCTTGGAAAGGATTTGACCTCAAATCTTGAGGTTCTTCATACCCTGGGATCCTTCCCTCAACACCTGTAACAAGAACAAAAACATATGTATTAGTGGTGTTTGGTATGTTGAAGTAAGGTAAGGTCTGAAAACCCATTTCCTGGGAATCTTCCCATGAAGGAACATGGTTTCTCACCAACTCAATGAGTGGTGCTACAAGTATAGAAAAATATGGGACAAACCTTTTATAAAAGTTTGTTAAGTCATGGAAGCCCCAAATTTTTCTTATACTTGGTGGAGTGGGCCACTCAGGAACAAGCTTTATTCTCTTAGGGTTCATGGGAACCCCTTGATCACTATTTGAAAAATTAAGAAAAGTAACGCAATAAAACATATCTTTTTCTGTATTTTCATATTGATTATTCCTACCAAAAAGTATGACAAACCGAAGGTGTCCCATATGAGTACCTAAGTTTGTATTGAAACTAAAAATAAGAACAAACCTACCTAATGGGTCCCTATGTACACATACCACTAAGATGTTTGGTGCACGAGTGATTTTACAAAAGAGGGTTGCACCACTCAAAACATTCATCATACCACCTATTTTAGGGACTTGGTGCCTAATAATACCTATTTTGGGCACCCACAAAGCACAAGGATTTAAGCTCTTGCGAACCAAACCCTTATCCAACAACTTCTTTACTTGAGGATTAAACTCAAGCCCAAGAGATGTGGCAATGCTAGCAAGTTTCTTTTTACAAAAGAGAAAATGTGGAGGTTGTCTAAGAGGGAAAGTTTCTTTAATTTTTGTCTTTATTGTAAAATGAGTTTCCTTCTTAGCTAAACTCTTGGAGGAAACACTTACCTCCTTACACTTCTCTTTAATCACTAATGGTTGTCCTTCTTTTTGGGGGCAGATTTCTTCACTAGATTCTTCCCCTTTCGCTTCTTCACTTTCACTAGAGGAAGGTGAAGTAGTAGCCTCATCTTGGCTACTATAAATGTCTTGGCCCCTCATAATCATGGTTTTTGTGGTGGGGAATTGAGAAGTAAGGTGTCCTCTTCCGAGACATTTAAAGCACTTTATAGAGCTAGTTTTCTCTTGCATACTAGCCTTAGGGGCCTGCTTTTCTATTGTCTTCCCCTTATCATCTTTGGGCTTAGAAGGTGTGACCCCTAAGATGCCTTTGTAGATGCAAATGCCTTTGGTGTTTTGATGATGATCATGATGAAGAAAAGCAAATGATGCAAATGATTCAAGAATACAAGCCACAACATCAAGATGATCACTAGTACATTAGGAAGGAAATTCCTAATTGATATAGCAAAAGGTTTGGCCAAGTAATGCATGTTAAAAAGTGTTTTTCAAGAGATTTACTCTCTGGTAATCGATTACCAGAGGATGTAATCGATTACCAGTGGCCAAAAATGCTTTACAACAGCTACTAAATATTTGAATTCAAATTTTAGACTGTGTAATCGATTACACCATATTGGTAATCGATTACCAGCAGTTAATAAACGTTTTAATTCAAATATTAAAGCCTGTAATCGATTACACAACTATTGTAATCGATTACCAGAGGAGATTTTCAGAAAATAACTTTCAAGGGTCACATCTATTCAAATGTTTTATGAATGGCCATCAAAGGTCTATATATATGTGACTTGGAAACACGAATAAAGAGAGAGTTTTTGATTGCCCAAAATGTCTTATCCTCTCAAAGATTCCTTGGTCAAACACTTGCATATTCAAATAAGGAATTGTGATTGATCTTCATTGTACAATCTGTCTCTTTCAAGAGAGATTTCTTCTTCTTTTCTTTTACTTCTAAAAAGGGGTTAAGAGACCGAGGGTCTCTTGTTGTAAAGGATTCCTGAACACAAGGGAAGGGTTGTCCCTGTGTGATTCAGACTTTGTAAAAGGATTTTACAAAGAGAGTGGAAAATCTCAAGTGGGTT
>NW_024464697.1:0-80844 GCF_000004515.6 Glycine max | reverse complement strand
TCCTTCTTTTCCTTCCTTCCATAGGGGGAACCAACTGATTGTTCTACCTCCTATCCCGGCCAAGAGCTGGTCCCAATCCATTCTCCTTTTTTCAGTACACGAGCGATGACTCAGGAGCGGACATGGATGTCTTGTGTCTTGTTGGAACAAGTGTGAAACCAACCAAACACAGAGGGCGGGTAAACAACAGATGATCCGTGCGCTACTCTTTTCGCACCTTCGGTCAAATGTGTCAAATAGATCTGCCAAGACAGCTACCACCGGACTTTCCTTGCTATGGTGGTAGGCAAGGAAAGCGTCGATTGCTGCTAGGTCTATCAAACCATCCACGTTTGGAAAGAGGACGACCCCAAAAATTATTAAAGCTAACACATCCATAAACGGGACCCAGTCTCCTTGATTGGCCATACCCCTCGCCTTGTCTTCTAGGTACTTCTGTGGCAGGCCCGCTATACCGTTCCGAGTCTGTTTTATGCGGTCCAACCCTCTGGCTGAATCCTTGACCACAGTTGCAATTCTGCTCAAAGAGGGGAGACACCCGGAGGAAAGATATGGTTTCCTTCCCCCGAGAGGACATCCCAGAATTTCCTCAAATTCTTCAATGGTTGGTACTAATTGGAAGTCCCCGAATGTGAAGCATCTCAAGGGCTGGTCGTAGTATTGGGTAAGTGATGCAATGGCTTCTATGGACACCTCTGCTATGGTCAACTCTAAGATCTTTCCGTAAGTCTTGCGGAAGGCTTGCATTTGGAGGGGTTCCATCAACCGCCCTAATTCCTTGATGCTGGTGGTATCTGGGCTTTTGACCTTGACTTGGTAGAACCTCTTGCCGGTTTGATTTGTTCCCATGCTTACTAAAGTGAGATAAAAGCTGGTGCAAATCAAAACTCCGATATCTCATGGGTGGAATGGATGAATGCATGATGGAATGCATATGACACAGATGCAATCTAGGAATGCGGGGGTCCGGGGAATTTGTCCCCTTCTTAGATACGACGTCTAGGGGTAGCAAAATGCCCCAACGCACGTTTTTAAGAAGGCGACACGGACCCTTCGTTGGTTTGTTTACAGTAGGGATCAAGACAGAACCCATATGCAATGCCTATGCAAAAGACACAATGCGGGAATGTACACAGTATGACAATATTTACTGAACATAAGCAAAAGGGTATATGATACTCATGCATGGCAGTGTGAAAAATGGCACGCAGCGTGTTTGCTTCGTGCCCCTATTTAAGGGACCTATAAGGGAGAGAACTAACTAGGCTTTTAGCAATAATCCCCAAGGTAGTTATATCTCTCTTGATGGTTTCTAGAGGTATCATCCCCTTTGAAGAACATATTGTAGCAGTAGGGACTACTAGCAACAATAGGTTTTCAAAGAGAAAAGCTCTAGATGAGGGTTCACTGTAATCAAGCAAGTCGGAGACCTAGCATGATCACAGATTCACCTCCACTCCTTATGTTCCCATGAACCCGGGTATAGGGCCCTTTTTCACTCACAGTGTGTGCAAATAGTGTTGGTGTTTGTGTGCATCAAATGAATAAATATTTACCTCATGCATACATTCTAAAACACACTAAAGCAACAAAATAGTTTATATACATAAGAACATAAGACAAATAAAGGGAAACCAACAAAGGAGAAAGTCATGATAAAACATTGCACAAGATTAAATGGCCTAACTCTCTAAAAAAAAGTCCCCAGTGGAGTCGCCAACTGTCGCAACCTACCCTTCGGCGGGAGGGCGACGCGAGACTCGCGGGATGCGTGTTCCACGAAAGGAATACGCGCGGAGTCGCCACCAACGTTTATTTGAGGAAAACGTCGGAAAAACCGGAAAAGACGTGATCTACGAACTTTTTAGTGAAAGGTTCGGGAGTTGTATTTACGCACGGGGAAGGTATTAGCACCCCACACGCCCGTCCCAAGGGACGGCAGCCTTTAATCAAATGTGCAAACATGACTTTGATTTTTATGTTCCTTTTTATGTTCTTATATCCTTTATACCCTTTTTATATTTTTTCTTTTTGTGGTCGACAAGGGTGTTTCCCTTTGCTCCTACGTATTCCTCAATTTGTGATGAGGAAATCAGACCTACGTAGTTCTTTCGGTACAAAGTGTTTGGTTAAGTTGTTTTTGTCTTTTTTGCAAAATACGTTTTTATTTGAACCAAAGGTCATTTAAGGTGTTGAACCATTAAACGGTCTTTTGGTTTTGAAAGGAGAGAAACGTTAAGGCATTGGACCATTAGCGATCTCTTGTTTTTGAAAGGAGAGAAACGTTAAGGCATTGGACCATTAACGATCTCTTGGGGTGGTCGACAAAAGCGGGACTTTTGCTCCTACGTATCCTCAAGGAGGAATTCAGACCTACGTAGTTCTTGCTTATCAAGTGATTCTTTTTTGCTTAAGTGGTGATCATTTTAAGGCGTTGGACCTTAAAAATGATCCATTTTACTTAGTGAGGAGTTGAAATGACGAACTTCAAAAGCCTATTTTTGTGGACGAGCTTGACTAGGCGAGTTGATTTTAGCCTTAGTTTCACTTTAGTTATTAATCAATTCGGTTAAGAATGAGAAATCCCAAAGAGAAAACGTCCGATTGATTTTCCGCTTTATTTTACTAAAAGATATCTTTTTGATTATTTATATTATTTTTACCCTTTTTTTGATTTCCAACGTGGTTACGGCATGACCGAACGGTCGGAATTTATTTTAACCGAAGTTAGGGGATAATACAATTCAAACGTTCGGTGGAAATTTATTTTATTTTTAAGTTAAGCGAGAAACGACTTAAGTAAAATGGCTTAAGCACGTCAACAGGGGGTATAAAAAGTAAACAAAATGAGAATAAAAATGCACGAAACACAATGTGGACCACTACGGGTACATAGAATGAATCGAAACGCTCGGTTCGAGGTACTTACCCGTTGAAGATCGAAGAACGATGAAGAACGAATGAAGAACGTCGAAGAACGGTTCAAACCTTTGCGAGATTCCTCACGGAAAACGTTACGGAAACGTTTCGGAAGCGCCTCGGCTTAGATTTTCTTCACGGAAACAATTTTTCCAAGCAATTTCCAAAGAGAGAGAAGTGCCTAAGGGGCTGGGATCCTTTTCCACTTCACTTCCTCCCCTATTTATAGCAAAATAGGGGAGATGCTTGCCGCCCAGCTCGCCCAGGCGAGCTCAGCTCGCCCAGGCGAGCAGGGTTGCTTCCTCTAGAAGCAACCGCCTTCTGGAGGAATCTTCTGGAGGGCCCAAATGGGCCTGGGTGCTATTTGCACCCCCATTTTTACTAAGTACACCCCCCTCTGCTGTTTTTTGGTGATTCTTTTTTCGTAAAGTTACGGAAACTTACGAATTTCGTAACGATACTTGTTTTCTTTCCGTAATGTTACGGAACCTTGCGTATTACATAATCATCCCCTTTTTGACTTACGGAATGTTACGGAACCTCACTTAATTATGCAACGATGCTTCCTTTTGATTTCCGGTGTGTCACGGAAACTTACGGATTGTGCATCAATATTTTTTTGGTTTTTCGGCATGTCCTGGAATTTCATAAATTGCCTAATGATGGGTGCCAAGCACCTCACAAGGACCAAAGAATGGTCGCATGTCATCAAGCAAAGGTCCCCGGACGAAATTAGGGTATGACAGTCGGTATGTGGGCTCTATCTCTCAAAATAGCACTGTCACTAGTAGCCATATTCTCAATGAGTTCCATGGCTTCTTCGAGGGTCTTCAACTTTATTTTTCCCCGAGCAAAAGCGTCCATAAGCTGCTTGGACTACGGTCTTATCCCATCTATGAAAATGTTGAGCTGTATTGGTTCTGAAAATTTATGAGTGGGGGTCTTGCTCAATAAGCCTCTGAATCTTTCTAAAGCCTCACTCAGAGATTTGTCTGGAAACTGGTGGAAAGAAGAGATGGCGGCTTTGCCTTCCACAGTCTTAGACTCAGGGAAATACTTCTTGAAAAATTTCTCCACAACTTCATCCTATGTCTTAAGACTATTTCCTTTAAAAGAATGAAGCCACCTCTTAGCTTCTCTAGATATTGAGAATGAAAACAAGCTCAATCGAATTGCTTCTTCAGGCACACTAGCCAGCCGAATAGTGTTGCATATTTCAATGTATGTGGCTAGGTATGTGTATGGGTCTTCATTCGATAACCCGTGAAACAAATTATTTTGAATCAACTGAATCAATGATGATGGGTATGTAATGGTTTGTGCTTGAACTTCTGGTTGTGCAATGCTGGTAAAAAAGTGTGGTACACTTGAACTTGAATAGTCCTCCAGGGTTACTCTCCATGGCTGTTCAGCCATGATAACTTCCACAAGCAAATCTGTATGAGATTGCCCTAGAATAGGAAAGCTAGAAGATGCCTCAGAAGATTGAGGTTCTTCTCTTGGAATTACTGCTACTTCCAAGTCCTGCAAAAAATTTCTATTTCTCTCTGCGTTTCGTCTCCTGCAAGTAGCTTTAATCTCCAAATCTATGGGAATTAAATTACCTGCAGTAGATCTCCTTTGCATACAAAAGAAACAAAACAACAATTATCCAATTCCAAAGAATAATAAAATGTGCAGTAAATAAAATGTTAGTAAAAAGAATCAGAATCAAAGAAAACAAAATAAAGCAATGCCTCAAAACTGAATTGAACTCTTCTAATGAATTAAGTTTCCCGGCAACGGCGCCAAAAATACTTTTTGTTCAACCCCTTCCACGGTTCCTTTTTCCCAATTAACAATGACTCGTTTTGTATAGAAGGGGTCTTACCAGCAGGAAACTTGTACCGAGTCGTCAAGTATTTTAATTAAAACAGAATGATCCGAGTATCGAACACATGAAACTTGTTTATTAGATAGATTTTTATTCAGGAATTAGGCATTGTGCAAGTAAACATTGATAATTGTGAATAGGGTTAAAAGTAAACTAAGTTCTATGTTAAAAACAGTAAAAGCAAGTAATTAAAGTACGTGACAGCGATAGGTAAAAAGCATTGGGTCTTTCTAACAAACAAGTTGATGCATATGAAGATATTTCTCTAATTAATCATGTTCTTGTATTCTATGTTGAAGCCTAAAGTACTAAAGCTTGATCCCTTGTAAGTTTAGACTAATTTAACCCAAACTTCGTTCTTAGATCCCTCTTGTTGGACTAGGCTTGACTTAAACAACATTATTAACACAACATAATAAGAAAACTAAATCCCTGGTAATGTAGTTATTTAGTCCTGCTTCTATCAAGTTCTAAGGAAACAGTACATTTCTCAATGCTAAAGTCACCTAACAATACACACAGGTGGGTGATCAGACCAAGAGCATGCAGTCATTAAGCATTGAAAGAAGCATTGAACACACAAAACATAATTAATTACATATGAGAAGTAATTACATCAACTGTTCATTAGAAATCCTCAACTAGGGTTTTTAGCCAGCCATACAAGAAACCCTAATACAAGTGAGACAGAAAATACAGAGCAATTGTTGCTTACACAGGAAGGGGGATACCTCCTCCTATTCTTGGCACCTTGTTGGATTTCCCCTACGGTTGCTTTTTGTTCCACTTTTTCTTCATTCAGATATGTTCAAGGGGAATCCGGTTTGCCAGAAAGCGCACCGGATCGTCAAGTATTTAAAAATTAAAATGGATGAATCCGAGTATCGAACGCAGGGAACTAATGCTAGCCTGAATTAAGTTCAGAAATGAAGCATTGTTGAGAGAACATGTATGATTGATAATTTCAAATAGAATTTAAACTAAACTTTTATGCTAAAAACTATAAAATGCAAAGTAAGTAAAAGTGACAGCAGTAGGTAGAAATGTTGGGTCTTTCTCACAAACAAGCTCATGCATATAAATGTATTTCTCTAATCAATCATGCTCTTGTGTTCTATGTTGTAGCCTAAATTACTAAACCTCAATCCCTCGTTCGACCAAATCAATCTAAGCTTTGTCCTCAGATCCCTCTTGTTGGACTTGGCCCAATTGAGACAACCCTCTTAGGTTTAGACTAACTTAAACTGAGTTTTGTCCGTAGATCCCTCTTGTTAGACTAGACTCAGCTCAAGCAGCTTACAAAAGTTTAGCCTAATTTAGCCTAAGCTTTTGATGTGCCATCATTTTATTCTATTTTCTTAAACCTTTTTTGCACCATTTTAATTACTGATTGGTCTTAATTGTCAATTAATCAGGCAGTTTTATTATTTGGGCTCATTTAGCTAATTTGATGTTTTTAATCTAATTTCAGGAATTAATGAAACATTGGGCTTAATCCGGATTTTGGTTATGGAGTTGAAGAGGGCAAATAAAGCAGCGCTTACCTTAGTTAATTTCTAATTAGGAAATTTCGCAATTTTATTTTATGTTGTTCAGTGTTTATTTCGTTTTGGGCCAGAGTATTGTAATAGGGCCCAGTGATTTTGAGTGACTCTTTTTAAATAGCAGCCTTGGGATTCGTGCAAGGCTATTCTGTTATGCTATTTTATTATTCAGAGCTTTTGTTTTAGGTTTTGACGTTTTTCTGTTCTAAGGCTACTGTTTTCGTTCTTAATGCAATTTTCCATTTTCTGCTTCTAATTACAATTTCGTTCTTGCTTCTTCTTCTACTTTCATTTACGTTTCTGTCTCATTTACATTTCTGTTCATTTACGTTTCTGCTTTATGTTTCATTTGCGTTTTCTATTTGAATCTATGGAAGGCTAGTTTTTCTGGTTTTGTTTCCTTTTGAGGACGAAGCCCAACTCTCTTTGAGGTTTCATTTGTAATGTGTTTTCCTGGCAGTTTTCCCTTCACCAGTTATCCCAAATTCGTGAACATTAATCAATGCACGCTTCGTGTTCGATTAATTGCCTCTGAGCCTAACTTGCGTTCATGCTTAATGGACGAAGGGCTAACTGGTGTATGTGGTGCCTAATCACGTATTGACAACCCTAAGTTGATTTTCGCTTAGTAAATTGAAATAGGGTTGGATTAAGTGGTTGACTGTTAGGGACGAATTCTCCATAACCCAGGATAAGAGAATGGCTTCTGAATCAGAGGAAACAACCCGTTTTTAATATTAGTAGTTTCATATTCCAGTTTACTTGTTCTGCTCTTTAATCACAAAACAAACAAACCCCCCCAATCGTTACTGTTATTGCGCAAGTATATTATGAACATTTGGTTTATCATTGTTCGTTGGGAAACGACCTAGGATCACTTCCTAGTTACTGCATTTTCATGTTTATATGATTCGGGTACGGCCTCGATCAAATTTGGCGCCGTTGCCGTGGAACAGTGTCCAAAGGTTCATAATAACTAGCTAGTGTTGTGTGTTTAATTCTTTCATGTTTTAAGTTTAATTGTTAGTATTGTGTTAGTATGTGTGTTAGTGTTGTTTAGTGTCTTGGTATTTTGTTTAGTGTGTGTTCTGTTTCAGTTTTCCTATTAAGCGCTTTCCCCGTTTCAGTTTTGGGTGTTTTGCTGTGAATAGTGTTTTGCGACGGACTTAACGGCCACCCATGCTGAATTATTTGAGATTTTGTGTTTTAGTAGGGTTGTTATTTTTGGCTGAATTTTTTTGTGGTAACTTCTTTTAACCTATATTTTGTGGGAAAAATAGCTAGAACCTTTAGTTTGGTCAGATTTGAAAGTTCCAAAAAAGTAGCAAATTTTGTGTTTGTTGAAACTTCAAACGGCCATAACTTTTGCTCCGGTTATCAGAATCGCAATTATTATATATGTATTTGAGGTCTCCATCGTCCAAAAATAGTGATTCTGTCAAAAGTTTTTTATTTTTCAAGTTTTATTCACTTATTTTTCTTAACCTACCATTTTTAGCTTCCATAGTTAGACTTTGAATTTTTGCCTGAAATTTTTTGTGCTATCTTCTCATCATTTTATAAGGTTGCTCACAAAATTTCAAGTCATTTGGATATCATTTGAGGGTAGCTGTAGTTCAAACCTGCACCTTTATTTACATGACAAAGCAACTAGTTGTGCATGCTGAATGTAGTGTATGACTAGAGGCAATCCATCTGACTTACAACCCTTTGATCCTGAGATAGATAGGACATTTCATAGATTATTTAGGCATCATTTTATACCTTTTGATCATCCTGAGCATTATGTTATTGGTGATTTTGAACATTTTGATTTTGAGCATTACAATTTTGAGCATTCTGATTCTGAACATTCTGAGAACATGGCACAACCTCCACCCCGTGAGAGGACTCTAAGGGAAATGGCTGCACCTGATTTCACCTACGAAAGCTTGTGCATCCAATACCCTGATGAGGATGTCCCATATATTCTTAAAACTGGACTGATTCATTTGCTTCCAAAGTTTCATGGCCTTGCAGGTGAAGACCCGCACAAACATTTGAAGGAATTTCATATTGTCTGCTCCACCATGAAACCCCCAGATGTCCAAGAGGATCATATATTTCTGAAGGCTTTTCCTCATTCTTTAGAGGGAGTGGCAAAGGACTGGTTGTATTACCTTGCTCCAAGGTCCATCACGAGCTGGGATGACCTGAAGAGAGTATTCTTAGAAAAAATTTTCCCTGCTTCCAGGACCACAGCCATCAGGAAGGATATCTCAGGTATTAGACAACTCAGTGGAGAGAGCCTGTATGAATATTGGGAGAGATTTAAAAAACTATGTGCCAGTTGCCCTCACCATCAGATTTCAGAGAAGCTGCTTCTCCAATATTTTTATGAAGGACTCAGTAATATGGAGAGAAGTATGATAGATGCTGCCAGTGGTGGAGCCCTTGGAGACATGACTCCTGCTGAAGCCAGAAATTTAATTGAGAAGATGGCTTCCAACTCCCAGCAGTTTAGCGCCAGAAATGATGCTATAGTCATTAGAGGAGTGCATGAGGTAGCTACAAACTCAGCTGCATCATCTGAAACTAAGAAGCTTGAAGGCAAACTGGATGCATTGGTTAACTTGGTAACCCAGCTGACCTTGAACCAGAAATCTATACCTGTTGCAAGGGTCTGTGGTTTGTGCTCCTTTGCTGACCACCATACAGACCTTTGCCCTTCCATGCAGCAACCTGGAGCAATTGAGCAGCCTGAAGCTTATGCTGCTAATATTTACAATAGACCTCCTCAACCTCAGCAGCAAAATCAACCACAGCAGAACAATTATGACCTCTCCAGCAACAGATACAACCCTGGATGGAGGAATCACCCTAATCTCAGATGGTCTAGCCCTCAGCAACAACAACAACAGCCTGCTCCTTCCTTCCAAAATGCTGCTGGCCCAAGCAGACCATACATTCCTCCACCAATCCAACAACAACAACAACCACAGAAACAGCCAACAGTTGAGGCTCCTGCACAACCTTCCCTCGAAGAACTTGTGAGGAAAATGACTATGCAGAACATGCAGTTTCAACAAGAGACCAGAGCCTCCATTCAGAGCTTAACCAATCAGATGGGACAATTGGCTACACAATTGAATCAACAAAAGTCCCAGAATTCTGACAAGCTGCCTTCCCAAGCTGTACAAAATCCCAAAAATGTCAGTGCCATTTCATTGAGGTCGGGAAAGCAGTGTCAAGGACCTCAACCCGTAACACCTTCCTCACCTGCAAATGAACCTGCCAAACTTCACTCTACTCCAAAAAAAGGTAACGACAAAAATTTACCTAACAATTTCTGTGCAGGTGAATCCTCCACTGGTAATTCTGATTTGCAGAAGCAACACATTCCTCCTCTTCCATTCCCTCTAAGAGCAGTTTCCAACAAAAAAATGGAAGACGCAGAGAAAGAGATCTTGGAAACATTCAGAAAAGTAGAGGTAAACATACCTCTGCTGGATGCAATAAAGCAAATTCCAAGATATGCCAAATTCTTGAAGGAGCTGTGCACTAATAAGAGGAAGCTTAAAGGAAGTGAACGAATTAGCATGGGCAGAAATGTCTCCGCACTGATTGGTAAATCTGTTCCCCAAATTCCTGAAAAATGTAAAGATCCAGGTACATTCAACATACCTTGTATTATAGGGAATAGTAAGTTTGACAATGCCATGCTAGATTTAGGAGCTTCTGTTAGTGTTATGCCTCTGTCTATTTTTAATTCTCTATCTCTAGGTCCCTTGCAGTCAACTGATGTGGTAATTCATTTAGCTAATAGAAGTGTTGCCTACCCTGTTGGTTTCATAGAAGATGTCTTAGTTAGAGTTGGTGAACTGATTTTCCCTGTTGATTTTTATATTTTGAATATGGAAGATGGATTTTCTCAAGGATCAGTTCCCATCATTCTAGGCAGACCCTTTATGAAAACTGATAGAACTAAGATAGATGTTTATGCAGGCACACTATCCATGGAGTTTGGTGATATAACTGTTCATTTTAATATTTTGGATGCTATGAAATACCCATCTGAAGATCTTTCTGTATTTCGTGCAGAAATAATTGACCATGTTGTTGATGAATACATGACTGATCTTTACTCTAATCTGCATACCTCTCACTCTTCATGCATTGAGTCTGAAGTTGTACTTAATCATATGTCTGAATTTGATGCTGAAAGTGAATCTGAAAGTGATATTGATTGCATGTCTGGTGGTGGTGTTTTACCTCTTGAGATTGATTTTATAGAGTTAGATAGGACTAACCATGTTTCAGGAAGTACACATACCTCTGACTTTCTTTATGAGGTACAGGCTGAGAAATCATCTCCTTCTACCACTACCCGCCAACCACACCAGAATTGAAGCCTCTGCCATCAAATTTAAAATACGCTTATTTGGATGATAGCAAAAGTTTTCCAGTGATTATATATGTCTCCCTTACTAATGAGCAAGAGGAGAAGTTGTTGTCTGTTCTCAAGAAGCATAAGAAGGCTATAGGCTGGACCCTGGCGGACATTCCTGGTATTAGCCCATCCACATGTATGCATCGAATAAATTTAGAGGATGGAGCTAAACCAGTAAGACAGCCACAGAGAAGACTCAACCCGGTGATTCTTGATGTAGTGAAGAAGGAGATAACCAAGCTTTTGCAAGCTGGAATCATTTATCCTATCTCCGACAGCCAATGGGTGAGTCCCGTCCAGGTAGTCCCGAAGAAGATCGGCCTCACAATGATCAAAAATGAGAAGGAGGAGCTGATTCCTACTCTGGTGCAGAACAGTTGGAGAGTCTGCATTGACTATAGGAGGCTGAACCAAGTTACCAAAAAGGACCATTTTCCCCTGCCATTCATTGACCAGATGCTTGAGCGCCTGGCAGGTAAATCTCACTATTGTTTCCTTGATGGTTTATAAGGGATTTTAGCAAAGTAGCCCTTCCACTGTCCAACTTGTTGCAAAAGGAGGTGGAGTTTGACTTAAATGACAGATGCAAAGAGGCTTTTGATTGCCTCAAAAGAGCGCTGACTACCACCCCATCATCCAGGCACCCGATTGGACAACCCCTTTTGAGCTTATGTGTGATGCATCAAATTATGCATTGGGGGCTGTCCTTGCTCAGAAAATTGATAAATTGCCCAGGGTGATATATTATGCTTCTAGGACTTTAGATGCTGCCCAAGCGAATTATACTACTACTGAGAAGGAGCTTCTAGCCATAGTTTTTGCTCTTGAAAAATTTTGATCTTATTTGCTTGGTACTCGCATCATTGTTTATACTGACCATGCAGCTCTAAAGTACTTGTTGAAGAAGGCTGATTCTAAGCCTAGGTTGATCCGATGGATGCTCTGGCTTCAAGAGTTTGACTTGGAGATCCGTGATAGGAGCGGAGCACAAAATTTAGTTGTTGATCATTTAAGTCGGATCGAACGTGTATCAGATGCGAATTCACCCATTCGGGATGATTTCCCGAATGATCATTTGTATATACTGTATAGTATTTCTGACTCTCTTTCTACTCCCTGGTTTGCTAACATTGTCAATTATTTAGTTGCTTCTGTTTTTCCTCCCTTAGCATCTAAAGCCCAAAAAGATAAAATTAAAAGTGATGCTAAGCATTTTATTTGGGATGACCCCTACTTGTGGAAATTGTGCAGTGATCAGGTCATTAAACGATGCATTCCAGATCATGAGACTGACTCAGTCCTGCAGTTCTGTCATTCTTCCGCACCGGGAGGTCATCTGGGTGTTCAAAGGACAGCTCGCAAAGTGCTTGATTGTGGTTTTTATTGGCCCACCATCTTTAAAGATGCGTGGAAGATCTGCAACACTTGTGAGCAGTGTCAGAGAGCAGGAAATACACTTACATGGCGACAACAAATGCCTCAGCAACCTATGCTATTTTGTGAGGTGTTTGATGTCTGGGGTATAGATTTCATGGGCCCTTTTCCTGTCTCTTTTGGTTATGTTTACATTCTCCTTGCAGTTGACTATGTTTCAAAATGGGTGGAAGCCAAGCCCACTAGAACTAATGATGCTAAGGTTGTTGCAGATTTTGTCAGGTCTAATCTGTTTTGCAGGTTTGGAGTACCTAAAGCAATTGTTAGTGATCAAGGAACCCATTTTTGCAACAGAACAATGCATGCCCTGCTTAAAAAGTACGGGGTGGTACACAGGGTATCCACACCATACCACCCCCAGACCAATGGACAGGCAGAAATTTCTAACAGGGAGATCAAGAGAATTTTAGAGAAGATTGTGCAGCCAAGCAGGAAAGATTGGAGTACCAGGCTTGATGATGCTCTCTGGGCACATCGGACTGCCTACAAAGCACCCATAGGAATGTCTCCTTATCGGGTTGTCTTTGAAAAGGCATGTCATCTTCCAGTGGAAATTGAGCACAAAGCATACTGGGCAGTGAAGACTTGCAACTTCTCTATGGATCAAGCTGGTGAGGAAAGAAAGTTGCAACTGAGTGAGTTAGATGAAATCCGCCTAGAAGCCTACGAGAATGCCAAAGTTCTACAAAGAAAAGACCAAGAAGTTCCATGATAGCATGATAGTTAAGAAGGACTTCATGGTTGGGCAAAAAGTGCTATTGTATAATTCTAGGCTTGGACTCTTGAGTGGTAAGTTGAGGTCTAAGTGGATTGATCCTTTTGTTGTTACTAATGTTTTTCCTTATGGTACAGTTGAGATCAAAAGTGACTCCACAAACAAGAGCTTCAAGGTCAACGAACATCGACTTAAGCCATTCCTCACGAACCCTTCTTTAGTGGACGTAGTGGTGGAAGAGACTTCCTTACTCCACCCTACTCTTCCTCCACCATGACTTAGGGAGTTCTTCTTTTCCTATCTCCTTCTTTGCTTTTATTACACTTGTCCAATTCTATTTGATGGTTTAATTGTTTTAATCTCTTAATTGTGCTACATTGAGGACAATGTGTTGTTTAAGTATGGGGGGGGAGTGTTCTTTGGTTTTTGTTAGTTTTGTTGGTTTTGTTAAATTGTTAGTTGTGTTAATTTGTTAATGTTGATTAGTTTCATCGGATTTTTAGATTAATATTTTGGGTCAATTCTGTGTGCATGTATGACTTTGCATGTTTTTCTTTGAATCATAGGATATGTTCAAGAAATGGGTAATTTTTTTTGAAAATAAAAGTTTTTGACATTTTGTGACTTGAAATCCTTGATTCTCCTCTACATGTCATGATAGTTTTGAAAGCTCAACTTGAAAGTGATGATTTTACCTTTGTGAGAATTTGAGCCATCCATCATCATAATCATTTGGTGTGTTTTGCCCCATTGATTGCTTGCACAATAGCCTTGGCTTGATTCTTGTTGATGCTTCCTAATTCACATGCATATTTGGATATGATTGAGGCAATTTTGTTCTTATAAGCTTCTAGCCAAATGGACTTACCTTGACTTAATTCCTTTGATAGCCCTTTTGAGCCTTGTTTCCCTTTCCTTGTTTTGAAGCGCACTACAAGCCTTAAGTGAAAAACCATGATATCACCATATCCTTAAGGAATTTTGGAGCTTTGGAATTGTTTTGGGAATAAGTGTGGGGGTTTTTGTTTCATTGGATAACATGTTTTGTTGGCCATGCTTCATGATATATTTTGAGCCATACTTGATATACATTGCATATTGGTTAAATGTTGGACATGTTGAATATGATGTTGTTTCTCAAAAGGCTATAGAGCAAAAAAAAAATCGAAAAAGAAAAAGAAAAATAGTAAAGTTGAGTGAATAAGAAAAGAATGATGAGACTCTTGGTTCTACTCTTTATGTTTAAATTTTATATTTACTTCTTTTTATTTGCTTATGTTTTCTTAATATGCACTTATTCCCCATTGCTCCTCTATTCCTTTGGGATTCAGCCACTTATTCCATATTTTTCCATACCTTGTCCTTGGCCCCATTACAACCTTAAAAGACCTTTTGATCCTCATGTGCTTGTGTTTATGGGTTGATTGTCAATTTTAGAATCTTGCCAAGTTTATGTGGTGTTTGTTTTCATGGGTGCTTTGAGGGTAAATAGTAGCCTAGACACTTGAGAGATAGAGTGTATATCTTGTGAGGCTTTATCACTTTTCATTCTTGAGCTGATTAACTATTTTGCCATGATTGGGTTGCTTGGATGATTTTCATGAATGTCTTAACTTTTCGGATCTCCTTATGTTAGATGTTACCCATTCCTTTCATTCCTTGATGTTCATTGAGAAATATATGAATGTTTTCGTTTGTCCGTAGATCCCTCTTGTTAGACTAGACTCAGCTCAAGCAGCTTACAAAAGTTTAGCCTAATTTAGCCTAAGCTTTTGATGTGCCATCATTTTATTCTATTTTCTAAACATTTTTTGCACCATTTTAATTACTGATTGGTCTTAATTGTCAATTAATCAGGCAGTTTTATTATTTGGGCTCATTTAGCTAATTTGATGTTTTTAATCTAATTTCAGGAATTAATGAAACATTGGGCTTAATCCGGATTTTGGTTATGGAGTTGAAGAGGGCAAATAAAGCAGCGCTTACCTTAGTTAATTTCTAATTAGGAAATTTCGCAATTTTATTTTATGTTGTTCAGTGTTTATTTCGTTTTGGGCCAGAGTATTGTAATAGGGCCCAGTGACTTTGAGTGACTCTTTTTAAATAGCAGCCTTGGGATTCGTGCAAGGCTATTCTGTTATGCTATTTTATTATTCAGAGCTTTTGTTTTAGGTTTTGACGTTTTTCTGTTCTAAGGCTACTGTTTTCGTTCTTAATGCAATTTTCCATTTTCTGCTTCTAATTACAATTTCGTTCTTGCTTCTTCTTCTACTTTCATTTACGTTTCTGTCTCATTTACATTTCTGTTCATTTACGTTTCTGCTTTATGTTTCATTTGCGTTTCTATTTGAATCTATGGAAGGCTAGTTTTTCTGGTTTTGTTTCCTTTTGAGGATGAACCCCAACTCTCTTTGAGGTTTCGTTTGTAATGTGTTTTCCTGGCAGTTTTCCCTTCACCAGTTATCCCAAATTCGTGAACATTAATCAGTGCACGCTTCGTGTTCGATTAATTGCCTCTGAGCCTAACTTGCGTTCATGCTTAATGGACGAAGGGCTAACTGGTGTATGTGGTGCCTAATCACGTATTGACAACCCTAAGTTGATTTTCGCTTAGTAAATTGAAATAGGGTTGGATTAAGTGGTTGACTGTTAGGGACGAATTCTCCATAACCCAGGATAAGAGAATGGCTTCTGAATCAGAGGAAACAACCCGTTTTTAATATTAGTAGTTTCATATTCCAGTTTACTTGTTCTGCTCTTTAATCACAAAACAAACAAACCCCCCCAATCGTTACTGTTATTGCGCAAGTATATTATGAACATTTGGTTTATCATTGTTCGTTGGGAAACGACCTAGGATCACTTCCTAGTTACTGCATTTTCATGTTTATATGATTCGGGTACGGCCTCGATCAAATTTGGCGCCGTTGCCGTGGAACAGTGTCCAAAGGTTCATAATAACTAGCTAGTGTTGTGTGTTTAATTCTTTCATGTTTTAAGTTTAATTGTTAGTATTGTGTTAGTATGTGTGTTAGTGTTGTTTAGTGTCTTGGTATTTTGTTTAGTGTGTGTTCTGTTTCAGTTTTCCTATTAAGCGCTTTCCCCGTTTCAGTTTTGGGTGTTTTGCTGTGAATAGTGTTTTGCGACGGACTTAACGGCCACCCATGCTGAATTATTTGAGATTTTGTGTTTTAGTAGGGTTGTTATTTTTGGCTGAATTTTTTTGTGGTAACTTCTTTTAACCTATATTTTGTGGGAAAAATAGCTAGAACCTTTAGTTTGGTCAGATTTGAAAGTTCCAAAAAAGTAGCAAATTTTGTGTTTGTTGAAACTTCAAACGGCCATAACTTTTGCTCCGGTTATCAGAATCGCAATTATTATATATGTATTTGAGGTCTCCATCGTCCAAAAATAGTGATTCTGTCAAAAGTTTTTTATTTTTCAAGTTTTATTCACTTATTTTTCTTAACCTACCATTTTTAGCTTCCATAGTTAGACTTTGAATTTTTGCCTGAAATTTTTTGTGCTATCTTCTCATCATTTTATAAGGTTGCTCACAAAATTTCAAGTCATTTGGATATCATTTGAGGGTAGCTGTAGTTCAAACCTGCACCTTTATTTACATGACAAAGCAACTAGTTGTGCATGCTGAATGTAGTGTATGACTAGAGGCAATCCATCTGACTTACAACCCTTTGATCCTGAGATAGATAGGACATTTCATAGATTATTTAGGCATCATTTTATACCTTTTGATCATCCTGAGCATTATGTTATTGGTGATTTTGAACATTTTGATTTTGAGCATTACAATTTTGAGCATTCTGATTCTGAACATTCTGAGAACATGGCACAACCTCCACCCCGTGAGAGGACTCTAAGGGAAATGGCTGCACCTGATTTCACCTACGAAAGCTTGTGCATCCAATACCCTGATGAGGATGTCCCATATATTCTTAAAACTGGACTGATTCATTTGCTTCCAAAGTTTCATGGCCTTGCAGGTGAAGACCCGCACAAACATTTGAAGGAATTTCATATTGTCTGCTCCACCATGAAACCCCCAGATGTCCAAGAGGATCATATATTTCTGAAGGCTTTTCCTCATTCTTTAGAGGGAGTGGCAAAGGACTGGTTGTATTACCTTGCTCCAAGGTCCATCACGAGCTGGGATGACCTGAAGAGAGTATTCTTAGAAAAAATTTTCCCTGCTTCCAGGACCACAGCCATCAGGAAGGATATCTCAGGTATTAGACAACTCAGTGGAGAGAGCCTGTATGAATATTGGGAGAGATTTAAAAAACTATGTGCCAGTTGCCCTCACCATCAGATTTCAGAGAAGCTGCTTCTCCAATATTTTTATGAAGGACTCAGTAATATGGAGAGAAGTATGATAGATGCTGCCAGTGGTGGAGCCCTTGGAGACATGACTCCTGCTGAAGCCAGAAATTTAATTGAGAAGATGGCTTCCAACTCCCAGCAGTTTAGCGCCAGAAATGATGCTATAGTCATTAGAGGAGTGCATGAGGTAGCTACAAACTCAGCTGCATCATCTGAAACTAAGAAGCTTGAAGGCAAACTGGATGCATTGGTTAACTTGGTAACCCAGCTGACCTTGAACCAGAAATCTATACCTGTTGCAAGGGTCTGTGGTTTGTGCTCCTTTGCTGACCACCATACAGACCTTTGCCCTTCCATGCAGCAACCTGGAGCAATTGAGCAGCCTGAAGCTTATGCTGCTAATATTTACAATAGACCTCCTCAACCTCAGCAGCAAAATCAACCACAGCAGAACAATTATGACCTCTCCAGCAACAGATACAACCCTGGATGGAGGAATCACCCTAATCTCAGATGGTCTAGCCCTCAGCAACAACAACAACAGCCTGCTCCTTCCTTCCAAAATGCTGCTGGCCCAAGCAGACCATACATTCCTCCACCAATCCAACAACAACAACAACCACAGAAACAGCCAACAGTTGAGGCTCCTGCACAACCTTCCCTCGAAGAACTTGTGAGGAAAATGACTATGCAGAACATGCAGTTTCAACAAGAGACCAGAGCCTCCATTCAGAGCTTAACCAATCAGATGGGACAATTGGCTACACAATTGAATCAACAAAAGTCCCAGAATTCTGACAAGCTGCCTTCCAAGCTGTACAAAATCCCAAAAATGTCAGTGCCATTTCATTGAGGTCGGGAAAGCAGTGTCAAGGACCTCAACCCGTAACACCTTCCTCACCTGCAAATGAACCTGCCAAACTTCACTCTACTCCAAAAAAAGGTAACGACAAAAATTTACCTAACAATTTCTGTGCAGGTGAATCCTCCACTGGTAATTCTGATTTGCAGAAGCAACACATTCCTCCTCTTCCATTCCCTCTAAGAGCAGTTTCCAACAAAAAAATGGAAGACGCAGAGAAAGAGATCTTGGAAACATTCAGAAAAGTAGAGGTAAACATACCTCTGCTGGATGCAATAAAGCAAATTCCAAGATATGCCAAATTCTTGAAGAGCTGTGCACTAATAAGAGGAAGCTTAAAGGAAGTGAACGAATTAGCATGGGCAGAAATGTCTCCGCACTGATTGGTAAATCTGTTCCCAAATTCCTGAAAAATGTAAAGATCCAGGTACATTCAACATACCTTGTATTATAGGGAATAGTAAGTTTGACAATGCCATGCTAGATTTAGGAGCTTCTGTTAGTGTTATGCCTCTGTCTATTTTTAATTCTCTATCTCTAGGTCCCTTGCAGTCAACTGATGTGGTAATTCATTTAGCTAATAGAAGTGTTGCCTACCCTGTTGGTTTCATAGAAGATGTCTTAGTTAGAGTTGGTGAACTGATTTTCCCTGTTGATTTTTATATTTTGAATATGGAAGATGGATTTTCTCAAGGATCAGTTCCCATCATTCTAGGCAGACCCTTTATGAAAACTGATAGAACTAAGATAGATGTTTATGCAGGCACACTATCCATGGAGTTTGGTGATATAACTGTTCATTTTAATATTTTGGATGCTATGAAATACCCATCTGAAGATCTTTCTGTATTTCGTGCAGAAATAATTGACCATGTTGTTGATGAATACATGACTGATCTTTACTCTAATCTGCATACCTCTCACTCTTCATGCATTGAGTCTGAAGTTGTACTTAATCATATGTCTGAATTTGATGCTGAAAGTGAATCTGAAAGTGATATTGATTGCATGTCTGGTGGTGGTGTTTTACCTCTTGAGATTGATTTTATAGAGTTAGATAGGACTAACCATGTTTCAGGAAGTACACATACCTCTGACTTTCTTTATGAGGTACAGGCTGAGAAATCATCTCCTTCTACCACTACCCGCCAACCACACCAGAATTGAAGCCTCTGCCATCAAATTTAAAATACGCTTATTTGGATGATAGCAAAAGTTTTCCAGTGATTATATATGTCTCCCTTACTAATGAGCAAGAGGAGAAGTTGTTGTCTGTTCTCAAGAAGCATAAGAAGCTATAGGCTGGACCCTGGCGGACATTCCTGGTATTAGCCCATCCACATGTATGCATCGAATAAATTTAGAGGATGGAGCTAAACCAGTAAGACAGCCACAGAGAAGACTCAACCCGGTGATTCTTGATGTAGTGAAGAAGGAGATAACCAAGCTTTTGCAAGCTGGAATCATTTATCCTATCTCCGACAGCCAATGGGTGAGTCCCGTCCAGGTAGTCCCGAAGAAGATCGGCCTCACAATGATCAAAAATGAGAAGGAGGAGCTGATTCCTACTCTGGTGCAGAACAGTTGGAGAGTCTGCATTGACTATAGGAGGCTGAACCAAGTTACCAAAAAGGACCATTTCCCCTGCCATTCATTGACCAGATGCTTGAGCGCCTGGCAGGTAAATCTCACTATTGTTTCCTGATGGTTTATAAGGGATTTTAGCAAAGTAGCCCTTCCACTGTCCAACTTGTTGCAAAAGGAGGTGGAGTTTGACTTAAATGACAGATGCAAAGAGGCTTTTGATTGCCTCAAAAGAGCGCTGACTACCACCCCATCATCCAGGCACCCGATTGGACAACCCCTTTTGAGCTTATGTGTGATGCATCAAATTATGCATTGGGGCTGTCCTTGCTCAGAAAATTGATAAATTGCCCAGGGTGATATATTATGCTTCTAGGACTTTAGATGCTGCCCAAGCGAATTATACTACTACTGAGAAGGAGCTTCTAGCCATAGTTTTTGCTCTTGAAAAATTTGATCTTATTTGCTTGGTACTCGCATCATGTTTATACTGACCATGCAGCTCTAAAGTACTTGTTGAAGAAGGCTGATTCTAAGCCTAGTTGATCCGATGGATGCTCTGGCTTCAAGAGTTTGACTTGGAGATCCGTGATAGGAGCGGAGCACAAAATTTAGTTGTTGATCATTTAAGTCGATCGAACGTGTATCAGATGCGAATTCACCATTCGGATGATTTCCCGAATGATCATTGTATATACTGTATAGTATTTCTGACTCTCTTTCTACTCCCTGGTTTGCTAACATTGTCAATTATTTAGTTGCTTCTGTTTTTCCTCCTTAGCATCTAAAGCCCAAAAAGATAAAATTAAAAGTGATGCTAAGCATTTTATTTGGGATGACCCTACTTGTGGAAATTGTGCAGTGATCAGGTCATTAAACGATGCATTCCAGATCATGAGACTGACTCAGTCCTGCAGTTCTGTCATTCTTCCGCACCGGGAGGTCATCTGGTGTTCAAAGGACAGCTCGCAAAGTGCTTGATTGTGGTTTTTATTGGCCCACCATCTTTAAAGATGCGTGGAAGATCTGCAACACTTGTGAGCAGTGTCAGAGAGCAGGAAATACACTTACATGGCGACAACAAATGCCTCAGCAACCTATGCTATTTTGTGAGGTGTTTGATGTCTGGGGTATAGATTTCATGGGCCCTTTCCTGTCTCTTTTGGTTATGTTTACATTCTCCTTGCAGTTGACTATGTTTCAAAATGGGTGGAAGCCAAGCCCACTAGAACTAATGATGCTAAGGTTGTTGCAGATTTTGTCAGGTCTAATCTGTTTTGCAGTTTGGAGTACCTAAAGCAATTGTTAGTGATCAAGGAACCCATTTTTGCAACAGAACAATGCATGCCCTGCTTAAAAAGTACGGGGTGGTACACAGGGTATCCACACCATACCACCCCAGACCAATGGACAGGCAGAAATTTCTAACAGGGAGATCAAGAGAATTTTAGAGAAGATTGTGCACCAAGCAGGAAAGATTGGAGTACCAGGCTTGATGATGCTCTCTGGGCACATCGGACTGCCTACAAAGCACCATAGGAATGTCTCCTTATCGGGTTGTCTTTGAAAAGGCATGTCATCTTCCAGTGGAAATTGAGCACAAAGCATACTGGGCAGTGAAGACTTGCAACTTCTCTATGGATCAAGCTGGTGAGGAAAGAAAGTTGCAACTGAGTGAGTTAGATGAAATCCCCTAGAAGCCTACGAGAATGCCAAAGTTCTACAAAGAAAAGACCAAGAAGTTCCATGATAGCATGATAGTTAAGAAGGACTTCATGGTTGGGCAAAAAGTGCTATTGTATAATTCTAGGCTTGGACTCTTGATGGTAAGTTGAGGTCTAAGTGGATTGATCCTTTTGTTGTTACTAATGTTTTTCCTTATGGTACAGTTGAGATCAAAAGTGACTCCACAAACAAGAGCTTCAAGGTCAACGAACATCGACTTAAGCCATTCCTCACGAACCCTTCTTTAGTGGACGTAGTGGTGGAAGAGACTTCCTTACTCCACCCTACTCTTCCTCCACCATGACTTAGGGAGTTCTTCTTTTCCTATCTCCTTCTTTGCTTTTATTACACTTGTCCAATTCTATTTGATGGTTTAATTGTTTTAATCTCTTAATTGTGCTACATTGAGGACAATGTGTTGTTTAAGTATGGGGGGGAGTGTTCTTTGGTTTTGTTAGTTTTGTTGGTTTTGTTAAATTGTTAGTTGTGTTAATTTGTTAATGTTGATTAGTTTCATCGGATTTTTAGATTAATATTTTGGGTCAATTCTGTGTGCATGTATGACTTTGCATGTTTTTCTTTGAATCATAGGATATGTTCAAGAAATGGGTAATTTTTTTTGAAAATAAAAGTTTTTGACATTTTGTGACTTGAAATCCTTGATTCTCCTCTACATGTCATGATAGTTTTGAAGCTCAACTGAAAGTGATGATTTTACCTTTGTGAGAATTTGAGCCATCCATCATCATAATCATTTGGTGTGTTTTGCCCATTGATTGCTTGCACAATAGCCTTGGCTTGATTCTTGTTGATGCTTCCTAATTCACATGCATATTTGGATATGATTGAGGCAATTTTGTTCTTATAAGCTTCTAGCCAAATGGACTTACCTTGACTTAATTCCTTTGATAGCCCTTTTGAGCCTTGTTTCCCTTTCCTTGTTTTGAAGCGCACTACAAGCCTTAAGTGAAAAACCATGATATCACCATATCCTTAAGGAATTTTGGAGCTTTGGAATTGTTTTGGGAATAAGTGTGGGGTTTTTGTTTCATTGGATAACATGTTTTGTTGGCCATGCTTCATGATATATTTTGAGCCATACTTGATATACATTGCATATTGGTTAAATGTTGGACATGTTGAATATGATGTTGTTTCTCAAAAGGCTATAGAGCAAAAAAAAAATCGAAAAAGAAAAAGAAAATAGTAAAGTTGAGTGAATAAGAAAAGAATGATGAGACTCTTGGTTCTACTCTTTATGTTTAAATTTTATATTTACTTCTTTTTATTTGCTTATGTTTTCTTAATATGCACTTATTCCCATTGCTCCTCTATTCCTTTGGATTCAGCCACTTATTCCATATTTTTCCATACCTTGTCCTTGGCCCCATTACAACCTTAAAAGACCTTTTGATCCTCATGTGCTTGTGTTTATGGGTTGATTGTCAATTTTAGATCTTGCCAAGTTTATGTGGTGTTTGTTTTCATGGGTGCTTTGAGGGTAAATAGTAGCCTAGACACTTGAGAGATAGAGTGTATATCTTGTGAGGCTTTATCACTTTTCATTCTTGAGCTGATTAACTATTTTGCCATGATTGGGTTGCTTGGATGATTTTCATGAATGTCTTAACTTTTCGGATCTCCTTATGTTAGATGTTACCCATTCCTTTCATTCCTTGATGTTCATTGAGAAATATATGAATGTTTTCGTTTGCCTCTCTTTGATATCCTTGGATTTTGTTCTTTGTTTCATTTTGCCCAGGAGTGCAAAAGGCTAAGTATGGGGGGTTTTGATGTGCCATCATTTTATTCTATTTTCTAAACATTTTTTGCACCATTTTAATTACTGATTGGTCTTAATTGTCAATTAATCAGGCAGTTTTATTATTTGGGCTCATTTAGCTAATTTGATGTTTTTCATCTAATTTCAGGAATTAATGAAACATTGGCTTAATCCGGATTTTGGTTATGGAGTTGAAGAGGGCAAATAAAGCAGCGCTTACCTTAGTTAATTTCTAATTAGGAAATTTCGCAATTTATTTTATGTTGTTCAGTGTTTATTTCGTTTTGGGCCAGAGTATTGTAATAGGGCCCAGTGACTTTGAGTGACTCTTTTTAAATAGCAGCCTTGGGATTCGTGCAAGCTATTCTGTTATGCTATTTTATTATTCAGAGCTTTTGTTTTAGGTTTTGACGTTTTTCTGTTCTAAGGCTACTGTTTTCGTTCTTAATGCAATTTTCCATTTTCTGCTTCTAATTACAATTTCGTTCTTGCTTCTTCTTCTACTTTCATTTACGTTTCTGTCTCATTTACATTTCTGTTCATTTACGTTTCTGCTTCATGTTTCATTTGCGTCTTCTGTTTGAATCTATGGAAGGCTAGTTTTTCTGGTGTTGTTTCCTTTTGAGGACGAAGCCCAACTCTCTTTGAGGTTTCATTTGTAATGTGTTTTCCTGGCAGTTTTCCCTTCACCAGTTATCCCAAATTCGTGAACATTAATCAATGCACGCTTCGTGTTCGATTAATTGCCTCTGAGCCTAACTTGCGTTCATGCTTAATGGACGAAGGGCTAACTGGTGTATGTGGTGCCTAATCACATATTGACAACCCTAAGTTGATTTTCGCTTAGTAAATTGAAATAGGGTTGGATTAAGTGGTTGACTGTTAGGGACGAATTCTCCATAACCAAGGATAAGAGAATGGCTTCTGAATCAGAGGAAACAACCCGTTTTTAATATTAGTAGTTTCATATTCCAGTTTACTTGTTCTGCTCTTTAATCACAAAATAAACAAACCCCCAATCGTTACTGTTGTTGCGCAAGTATATTATGAACATTTGGTTTGTCATTGCTCATTAGGAAACGACCTAGGATCACTTCCTAGTTACTGCATTTTCATGTTTATTTGATTCGGGTACGGCCTCGATCAACTTTGTCCGCAAATCCCTCTTGTAAGACTAGGCCTAGACTAAACAACATTATTGTAACAGCATAATTAAAACCAAAACTTAATCCGTAGATCCCTCTTGTAAGACTAAGTTTTGATCCTGCTTTAATCAAGTTCTAAGGCAACAATACATTTCCCAATGCTAAAGTCACCTAACTATGCACACAAATGGATTATCATACCAAAAGCATACAAACATTAAGCATTGAAGGAAGCATTGAACACAGAAAACATAATTAATTAGATATTAGTTATTTACATCAGCTGTTCATTAGAAATTCCCAACTAGGGTTCTTAGCCAGCCATTACAAAGAAACCCAAACAATAATAATCTTACAAAACCTAGGCTTCAATGCACAAGTTTCTCCTCTTGCTGCTTCTAGGGCTTTTTCCCCCCAAATAGGCATTGTGGTGTGCTCTGGAATCTGTGCCCTGGCCTTCTACCTACAATCTGTCTAAAAGTTTGTAAAAGTGTATACCATAATTCTGCACAAGACAAGCTTTAAATAGGCTCTGAATTCGCGACATTGGGCTTAGCGCACCCTCGCGCTTAGCGCGGGTATGTGGATTTGAGCTTAGCGCCAATTGTGGCCTTGATGTTGATGCTCTGCCAGATTCTCCTTCGTGTTAAGTGCACTGAAGCTATGCTTAGTGGTGGATGCGCACTTAGCCCAATTGCTGAGCTAAGCTCAACTGTCACTTTTTGCACTTCATGACTTAGCCTCTTTTTCACCTGAAATTGCACATATTTCATCATTAAATCCAATGGACATATTCTAGAGACCGCTTTATCCATAAAACAAGATTTATTTACAAGATTACTCCAAAACAATCATAAATTGGGGAACTATACAAGTGTTGGAAAATAATTTCTATACAAAAGTTAGTCGTATAAGGCGACTAACACACCTCACAATCACTCAAGCACTCTCTAATCTCTAAGAATGATGAACTTTAGCCTCTTTGCTTGGCTGCTCCTCTTTGCTATCTCTAGAGAACTATCCTCTAATTTTGTGCCTAAAATCTCTATACATGCGTCCTTTGGTCTTTTCCCTTAGGTCTCCATCAATTATGACAATTCGGGATTTAAATAGGCTTTAACAATGAAGAAAGTGTATTTCTACATTTGCATTGCATTGATCTTGTAAGTTTCTCAAAATTTAAGCATGCATAACTTTCTCAAAATCTGATGGCTTTGTCTCAACATATATATATATATATATATATATATATATATATATATATATATATATATATATATATATATATATAAAGCCATACAGAACAATACCAAATTATAATAAAGTAGTGAGGATAGAAAAGAAGAACATTGAATCAAGACCCACGTTGTATATTCTCCCATCATTTCGTGGTGTTGTTCATTTGTTGTTGACAAAGATCAAACTCTTATAAGTTGATCCATGAAGAAACATCATGAGGAAGGTTTGTTGATTTCTCTCCTCTTGTTCAGTGTTTGGCATAAGAATATAGGAGGTAAGCTATTTGTTAATTTTTTGGTCACAAGATCGATGTTGTGCTATTATTTCCTTCATAACTTATGGTTGTTCGTTACATGTTTTTTCTTCATCCCTGATTTTTCTCTGTTTTTTGTTTCATGCATGCTTGCTGTGTCTCACAAGGAATGTTGTTTCATTTTGGTGAGCTGGAATATTGTTTTATTTCGTGCATGTTTGGTTGCTTATGGGTTTTTTTTGTGGCGTTGTTCATTCCGTGAAGAAACATCAATGAGGCAAGTTTGTTATTTTTTGTTCTATTTTTTGCATGATTATTTCGTGGTGATTAATTTTTTCCAAACCTGATTTGTCTACTGTTGTTCAATGTTTCGCATAAGAATATAGGAGCTAAGCTATTTGTTAATTTTTGGGTGACAACATTGATGTTGTGCTATTATTTTGTTTCTTTTTGTTATGTTTTTTGCATGGTTCTTTCTGGTGACTATTTTTTTAAGATCTCATATCTCTGATGTTGTTCAGTTTTCTCCCTGGATTGCCTTATGTTATTTGGTGTATGTGTTGGTTGTCATTTAGGCAGGATCAAGAAAATAGCAAAATAGGTGAGGTATTATTCCCATGCTTAAAATTTACCTCATATTTATGCATGCTTGGTTACTGACTATTTTTTTGCATTCCTAATGTGTTTGATGTTATTCAGCATGCCTGAAATGGTTTGTGCCTCAGATTTGAATGTGTTGGTTATCATTTAGGCAGGGTCAAGAATATCACAAAAATAGGTGAGGCATTATTCCCACACTTAAAATTTAGCTCATATTTATGCATGCTTGGTTACTAACTGTTTTTTTTTTTTTTTTGCATTCCTGATGTGTATGATGTTATTCAGCATGCCTGAAATTGTTTGTGCCTCATAGATAGTATATATTGTTCTTCCTTTTCGGTGTTGGTGTTGGTTGTCATTTAGGCAGCATCAAATAAAAGCCGGAAGCAACTAAGCAAAATTGTTCTTTGTGGTTCAGTGATGTTATTTATTGTTTCAATTATCATTGTTGTTTTTCAAAATCAACATTGTTTTTGTTGTTGTTGTCATATTATGATTTTCTCATTCTTATTGGCAGGAGAAGCCAAGAGGTGGCTCCACTCATTCAAGGGCAACGGTCTAAAAACCTGGGAAGAAGTTGTTGAAAAGTTCCTAGAGAAATACTTCCCAGAGTCCAAGACTGCAGAAGGGAAAGCTGCAATCTCTTCATTTCATTAGTTTCCTGATGAATCTCTGAGTGAAGCATTGGAGAGATTCAAAGGCTTGTTAAGAAAAACTCCCACTCATGGGTTTTCTGAGCCAATCCAATTGAATATGTTTATAGATGGGCTGAGACCACAAACCAAACAATTGTTAGATGCTTCTGTAGGGGGAAAGATAAAACTGAAGACCCTAGAAGAAGCAACTGAGCTAATTGAGAACATGTCAGCCAATGATCATGCCATTCTATGAGACAGAACCCACCAACTCACCAAGAAAAGCTTGATAGAGCTATCATCACATGACACTTTATTGGCACAGAACAAGTTGCTTTCTAAGCAACTTGAGATTTTAACAGAAACACTTGGTAAGCTGCCAACTAAGTTGTCTATGGGTCAACCTACACACTCTTCTTTTTTGCAGGTTACAGGTTGTACCATCTATGGTGAGGCTCATGAAACAGGCCAATGTATTCCCACTAAAGAAAACACTCAAGAAATTCATTATATGGGAAATCAACAACGACAAGGGTATACTCAAGGAGGATTTTCAAGCTTTCAGTAGGGTCCCTATAATCAATAAGGATAGTGGAGGACACACCCTGGCCACCAATTCAACAAAGACCAGAGTGGGCCTTCAAACAGGCCAATCCAACAAGGACCTAACATATTTCAAAGGACTACTAAGCTGGAGGAGACCTTAACTCAGTATATGCAAGTAACAATGTCAGATCATAAAAGCACTGAGTCAACACTAAAGAACCTTGAGGTCCAGGTGGGACAACTGGCCAAGCAGATAGCTGACAAGTCATCCAACAGTTTTGTGGCAAATACAGAATAGAATCCCAAGGAAGAATGCAAAGATGTGATGACAGGGAGTAAAAGGTTTGTGGAGGCTGAGGATAAGGATAGTGTTGTGCATAAAAAGAAAACTGCTGACAAAAAAGGTACTGATGGCAAGAAAAAGAGGAACAAATAATGGTCAAGAATAAAGAATTGAAGGACCAAGAAAAAGAAAAAGAAGTAGAAAAGGAAATAGAAAATGAAAAAAAATGAAAAAGAAGAAAAAAATAATAAGAATGCAAAGAAGAGTAGGAGTGAAAAAGCCGTGGATGAAGGTGTGGAAGTACCATATCCTGTGGTACCTTCCAAGAAAGAAAAAGATCGTCATTTGGCAAGATTTTTAGATATTTTCAGGAACCTGGAAATAACCATGCCCTTTGAAGAAGCTCTGTAGCAGATGCTACTCTACTCAAATTTTTTGAAAGATACGTTAACAAAGAAGCATAAATATATTCATTAGGAAAACATCATAGTTGAAGGAAATTGCAGTGTTGTGATCCAGAAGATCCTTCCACCCAAGCATAAAGATCTTGGGAGTGTAACTATTCCTTGTTCAATTGGAGAAGTCAATGTGGGAAAAGCTCTTATTGACTTGGGAGCCAGTATCAATTTCATGCCACTCTCCATGTGCAGAAGATTGAGAGAGTTGGAAATAATGCCCACTCGAATGACTTTACAATTAGTTGACCGCTCCATTACCAGGCCATATGGAGTAATTGAAGATGTGTTGGTCAGAGTAAAACATTTTATCTTCCCGACAGACTTTGTGGTAATGGATATCTCTAAAGATACTGACATCCCTGTAATATTGGGAAGCCCATTCATGTTGACCGCAAGCTGCATAGTTGATATGGGGAAGAGGAAGCTGGAGCTAGGTTTTGAAGATCAGAAAATTGATTTTGATTTGTTTGTTGAAAACAAACCTGCTCCATAACATGAAGTTTGCTTACAGGTAATGGAAGGAGGTCAAGAGGTTCTGAAAGTAAGAACCAAAACATAAGATCACCTAGTGAGGTAAAAACGTCAAGCTAATGACGTTAAAGAAGCGCTTCCTGGTGTGGAAGCAATGTCTTCCATGATTATTTTGATGATGCCAAATGTCGCAACCTACCCTTCGGCGGGAGGGCGACGCGTGACTCGCGGGATGCGTGTTCCACGAAAGGAATACGCGCGGAGTCGCCACCAACGTTTATTTGAGGAAAACGTCGGAAAAACCGGAAAAGACGCGATCTACGAACTTTTTAGTGAAAGGTTCGGGAGTTGTATTTACGCACGGGGAAGGTATTAGCACCCCACACGCCCGTCCCAAGGGACGGCAGCCTTTAATCGAATGTGCAAACATGACTTTGATTTTTATGTTCCCTTTTATGCTCTTATATCCTTTATACCCTTTTTATATTTTTCCTTTTTTGTGGTCGACAAGGGTGTTTCCCTTTGCTCCTACGTATTCCTCAATTTGGGATGAGAAAATCAGACCTACGTAGTTCTTTTTTATCAAGTGATTCTTTTTTACTTTAAGAGGTGATCATTTTAAGGCGTTGGACCTTAAAAATGATCCATTTTACTTAGTGAGAAATTGAAATGACAAACTTCAAAAGCCTATTTTTGTGGACGAGCTTGACTAGGCGAGTTGATTTTAGCCTTAGTTTCACTTTAGTTATTAATCAATTCGATTAAGAATGAGAAATCCCAAAGAGAAAACGTCCGATTGATTTTCCGCTTTATTTCACTAAAAAGATATTTTTTTGATTATTATATTATTTTTTACCTCTTTTTGATTCCCAACGTGGTTACGGCATGACCGAATGGTCGGAATTGATTTTAACCGAAGTTAACGGATAATATAATTCAAACGTTCGGTGGAAATTTATTTTATTTTTAAGTTAAGCGAGAAATGACTTAAGCAAAATGGCTTAAGCATGTCAACAGGGGGTATAAAAAGTAAACAAAACGAGAATAAAAATGCACGAAACACAATGTGGACCACTACGGGTACATAGAATGAATCGAAAAGCTTGGTTCGAGGTACTTACCCGTTGAAGATCGAAGAACGATGAAGAACGAATGAAGAACGTCGAAGAACAGTTGAAACCTTTGCGAGATTCCTCACGGAAAACGTTACGGAAACGTTTCGGAAGCGCCTCGGCTTAGATTTTCTTCACGGAAACAATTTTTCCAAGCAAATTCGAAAGAGAGAGAAGTGCCTAAGGGGCTGGACCCCTTCCTTCTTGCTTTCCTCCCCTATTTATAGCAAAATAGGGGAGGTGGTTGCCGCCCAGCTCGCCCAGGCGAGCTCAGCTCGCCCAGGCGAGCAGGGTTGCTTCCTCCAGAAGCAACCGCCTTCTGGAGGAATATTCCAGAGGGCCCAAGTGGGCCTGGGTGCTATTTGCACCCCCATTTTTACTAAGTACACCCCCTCTGCTGTTTTTTTGGTGATTCTTTTTTCGTAAAGTTACGGAAACTTACGAATTTCGTAACGATACTTGTTTTCTTTCCGTAATGTTACGGAACCTTGCGGATTACATAATCATCCCCTTTTTGACTTACGGAATGTTACGGAACCTCACTTAATTATGCAACGATGCTTCCATTTGATTTCCGGTGTGTCACGGAAACTTACGGATTGTGCATCAATATTTTTTGGTTTTTCGGCATGTCCTGGAATTTCACAAATTGCCTAATGATGGGTGCCAAGCACCTCACGAGGACCAAAGAATGGTCGCACGTCATCGAGCAAAGGTCCCCGGACGAAATTAGGGTATGACAGTTGCCCCTCTTTACTTGTCTTTTATTGGAGATAAAAGGAAAGTAAAGATAAGACACTAATTTCGTTCCTCTCGATTTGGCGAGAGTCGCGGGTGACCATAAAATCTCCACATGCAAATGACTTGTTGTTCCCAAAATTTCACAAATTGCCTAATGATGGGGTGCCAAGCACCTCACAAGGACCAAAAGAATGGTCGCATGTCATCAAGCAAAGGGTCCCCCGAAAATTAGTGTATGACACTAGTTTGGCTCCTCTCGGTTGACGAGAGGTCGGCGGGCGACCATGAAATTTCCGGCATGGTAAAATGACTTTGTTCAGTTGAAACCTTGCGAGATTCCTCACGGAAAACGTTACGGAAACGTTTCGGAAGCGCCTCGGCTTAGATTTTCTTCACGGAAACAATTTTTTCCAAGCAAATTCGAAAGAGAGAGAAGTGCCTAAGGGGCTGGACCCTTCCTTCTTGCTTTCCTCCCCTATTTATAGCAAAATAGGGAGGTGGTTGCCGCCCAGCTCGCCCAGGCGAGCTCAGCTCGCCCAGGCGAGCAGGGTTGCTTCCTCCAGAAGCAACCGCCTTCTGGAGGAATATTCCAGAGGGCCCAAGTGGGCCTGGGTGCTATTTGCACCCCCATTTTTACTAAGTACACCCCTCTGCTGTTTTTTTTGGTGATTCTTTTTTCGTAAAGTTACGGAAACTTACGAATTTCGTAACGATACTTGTTTTCTTTCCGTAATGTTACGGAACCTTGCGGATTACATAATCATCCCCTTTTTGACTTACGGAATGTTACGGAACCTCACTTAATTATGCAACGATGCTTCCATTTGATTTCCGGTGTGTCACGGAAACTTACGGATTGTGCATCAATATTTTTTGGTTTTTCGGCATGTCCTGGAATTTCACAAATTGCCTAATGATGGGTGCCAAGCACCTCACGAGGACCAAAGAATGGTCGCACGTCATCGAGCAAAGGTCCCCGGACGAAATTAGGGTATGACAGTTGCCCCTCTTTACTTGTCTTTTATTGGAGATAAAAGGAAAGTAAAGATAAGACACTAATTTCGTTCCTCTCGATTTGGCGAGAGTCGCGGGTGACCATAAAATCTCCACATGCAAATGACTTGTTGTTCCCAAAATTTCACAAATTGCCTAATGATGGGTGCCAAGCACCTCACAAGGACCAAAGAATGGTCGCATGTCATCAAGCAAAGGTCCCCGAAAATTAGTGTATGACACTAGTTTGGCTCCTCTCGGTTGACGAGAGTCGCGGGCGACCATGAAATTTCCGCATGTAAATGACTTGTTGTTCCCGGAGGAACAAAAGGTGCAGAAGACTATGTCAGTCTCTGCATGCTATCAAGCGTTCTGTCTTACAGATAGCAAAAGAATGTTTATACGGATAACCACTCGGGTATTTCCGCGTATCATCGGGCCCGCCGCCTCTGGATGATACAAGGGTGCAGAATGACCAAACTTGGTCTCTGCTTGTCATCGGGCCCGCCGCCTCTGGATGACAAAAGGGTGCGAATAACCATAAGGTATCTCCGCGTATCATGGGTGCAGAATGACCAAACTTGGTCTCTGCTTGTCATCGGGCCCGCCGCCTCTGGATGACAAAAAGGGTGCGGATAACCGTAAGGTATCTCCGCGGCTACCAGCTCTTGAGTCATGGCAACAAAAGGCGGTGTGGTCGACAAAAGCGAGGCTCTTGCTCCTACGTATCCTCCCATGAGGAATTCAGACCTACGTAGTTCTGGATAACTTGTGAGACTTGAAAAAGTCTCGTTGTTTTCTCCACTAAAATGCAAACATGCTTTAGCAAAGAGACAAATATTCCAACTGATTTAGAGCAGCATATGCTTTTTTGAGTGAAAAACAATGCGTCTACCGGGGAAGGAGAGTCTGCTGATGAAATCTCCCATAACCATAAATGAGATTTTGGATGTTAGCATTTCGTTTCTAAATGACCATTTAGAGGAAACACTGGGTTCGACAAAAATAGAAGAAATCCACTCAAAGTGTATCAATCTCGCACAGGTAAGTGTTTCATCCTAATTCCGAACCATAGATATGTCATGACTTGACTTTGCAAATTATTTCCTATCAAATCAAAAATTACATGCGTGATCATGGATCAATAGGGCTTCCCTTGGGAATGGGTTCTTTTGGTGGTTTCTTCTTTCGGCTTTTATGTGTTTTTGGCTTTTGATTTTCCTGGCTTTTCCTTTTTCTGTTTTTTTTGTGTAGTGCGGGGCGAGAAAAAAAGGTCGCTAGCGCACGGGATTTTGGTTGGTAATTAAAGGGAGAAGACCATTTTAGGTCGTGGTTTCCTTTCCTTCCTTTTTTTGTTCATTTGATGACAATTCTGTACTGTTCAGATATTGTCCGGTCCAAAGACCTCTCTGCACATTTCTTCTGTTTTCTTTCGATCCTTGATCAGGAGCTTTCTTTCCTTCTTTTCTCTTTTTTTCTTTCTCCCATTCTTTGATTGGGAATTTTCTTTCTTTTCTTTTTGCTTTCTCCCACTCTTTGATTGGGAATTTCCTTTCTTTTCTTTTTTTTGCTTTCTCTTTGATTGGAAATTTTCCTTCTTTTCCTTTTTGCTTTCTCTTTGATTGGAAATTTTCCTTCTTTTCCTTTTTGCTTCCGAGGGTAAGGATTATGGTGAGTCAGGATTTTGGCTCAAGGTTTGTAGAATGGCTAGACATGATACATGTCGGGGTTTGGTTTGGCTCAAGGATAAAAGGGATGCCCCACATTATTTCCATGACACAAATGCAAAAATGATGATTTGGAAACTTTATGCAAAACTGGTCATGCATGCACCTATGCGGACACTCAAGTGTCAAATCTTTATGGTCATGTGATGCTAGGGTTCAGGATTCATTTCCTCTATTTTAGTCAACCCAACGTTTCCAAAATATGTTCTTTTATCAATTTGTGCATTCATCCGAGTCCATTTCGGGCGTCTGGGAAGATCTTCACAGCATTCACCCTTCAGGTGTATACACATTTTCCAAAAATTGGTTATGATCAATGAATTTTTTCAAAGAAAAGTTGGAAGTCATCTCTTTTCAAAAGCATGTTGGTTTTTCAGCTTGACAACTTATTTTTTTCTTTTTTCTCCTTCTTTTTTTTTTATCATTATCATTTGTTTATTTCTTTTTCTTGTTTGTTGTTTTTTTTCTCTTTTTTTTTTTTTCATGAGGTATTTTGCTATATACTGCATATCCAAGGTATCTTGCTACCTAAACATACATATATATGTTTTTGTAAGGTATTTTTGCTATATACATGCATATCCAAGGTATCTTTCTACCTAAACATACATATATATTTTGTGAAGTGTTTTTTTGTTTACATACATGCATATCTAAGGTATCTTGCTACCTAAACATACATATATATATTTTGTGAAGTGTGTTTTTGTTTACATACATGCATATCTAAGGTATCTTTCTACCTAAACATACATATATATATTTTGTGAGGTATGACTACCTTCCGAGCTTGTGCTCGTTTTATTTAAATTCCTAGGATCATGAGCAACTAGGTGCGTCCTACTATAAAAAGTGATCAAATAACAAGCATAGATTCAAAAGGTACTAGGTTGCCTCCTAGTAGCGCTTCTTTAACGTCTTTAGCTGGACGCCTTATGACTTGTCGGTCACTGACCTAGTACTTTTCTTACCTTTGGCTTTGGACTTGGTAGCCTGCTGGTCGGCCATGTGTCGTAGGCAACGCTCTAACCTTTTTGCGGATGAGCTGAGGTGAACTCTAGAGGTGGTGGCGGTGTGTCTATTGCCCGCTACCGGCCATCCCAATGCTGCTGTGGTGTTTCGCCCTGCGCCTGCCTAGGGACGCAGTACTTCTTGATGAAAGCTCGATCAGTAGGGGGCCTGATGCCCTTGCTGGAGGTTACAGGTACTCTGTAGAACTGACAGAGACCCGTAATTAGAGCTTGACAACTCCAAGACCCTGTTGGACTTCTTCGGGTCCACTGGGTGTCTTGCAGGTGCGATCCCTGCATACAATTGATGAAATCAGAAATCAGTTGAGCGATGTGCATACTTACCTATGATGACATAACCTTGCCGGGGGGGTACGGGCACCCTGTAGGACTGATAGAGGCCCGTAACCAGAGCTGGAAACCCCAGGGCCCTGTTGGACTTTTCCGGGTCCACTGGGTGTCTTGTGGGTGCGATCCCTGCAAACAAATAAATGGTATCAGAAATCAGTTGAACCATATGCATACTTACCCACGTCGGGACGACACAGACCAACTGATACTTTTGCAGGGGGTGATTGGCATTGCGGTCGCTGGGCAGAATGTTGCTAAGTAGCAACGTCATCTATATCTATGTAAGAGTGGTCATGTTGGTGCGCATGATCCGCACTCGTCTCTTTGCAGCGGCACAGGTGAAATCTTGCCCCGGTATGCATAGTAGCTGTGTGATAGCCTCCCTCTCTGGTTGTGCTCGCACAGTTGGCCCTCCTCCAATATCAGGGGGTGGCCCAAGAACTGTTAAAAGGAAACTACTGGCCCCTTAACCGGAAGTGCAAGTCTCGGTTAAGCATTTAAGGGCAGAGGACCTTAAATTCTTTTAAGGTGTGGATGTGGAGCCCACTGAAAGTGAGGACGCGTAGTCCTCTAAAGGCGAGGGCGTGTAGCCCTCTGAAGTTCAGGACGTGTCGCCTTTTGAAGGCGAGGGAGTGTAGTCCTATGATGGCAAGGACGTGCAATCCTCTAAAGGTGAGGGCATGCCCCCCTTTGAAAATGGGGAACATGTAGTCCTCTGATGGCGAGGACGTGTAGTCCTCTAAAGGTGAGGACGTGTAGTCCTCTGAAGGTGAGGGCGTGTAGCCCTACAAAGGTGAAGGCACATGACCCTTTGACGGCGAGGACATGTAGTCCTCTGAAGTTGAAGGTACATGACCCTTTGAAGGCGAGGACGTGTAGTCCTCTGAAGGTGAAGGTAACTAGTACCCAAGGTGAGGGCGTGTAGCCCTCTCAAGGCGAGGACTTATAGTCCTCTGGAGGTGAGGGCGTGCAGCCCTCTGATGGTGAGGACGTGTAGTCCTCTCAAGGCGAGGACGTGTAGTCCTCTGATGGTGAGGGTAACTAGTACCCAAGGTGAGGGCGTGTAGCCCTCTCAAGGCGAGGACATGTAGTCCTCTAGAGGTGAGGGCGTGCAGCCCTCTGATGGTGAGGACGTGTAGTCCTCTCAAGGCGAGGACGTGTAGTCCTCTCAACGGTGAGGGTAACTAGTACCCAAGGTGAGGGCGTGTAGCCCTCTCAAGGCGAGGACGTGTAGTCCTCTCAACAGTGAGGGTAACTAGTACCCAAGGTGAGGGCGTGTAGCCCTCTCAAGGCGAGGACGTGTAGTCCTCTGATGGTGAGGGCGTGCAGCCCTCTGATGGTGAGGACGTGTAGTCCTCTCAACGGTGAGGGTAACTAGTACCCAAGGTGAGGGCGTGTAGCCCTCTCAAGGCGAGGACATGTAGTCCTCTGGAGGTGAGGGCGTGCAGCCCTCTCAAGGCGAGGACATGAGGTCCTCTGATGGCGAGGACATGTAGTCCTCTCAAGTTGAGGACATGCAGTCCTCTGATGGCGAGGACATGTAGTCCTCTCAAGGTGATAGGTACAAGTACCCAAGGGTCCACCCTTATGAGAAAGCAAGAGATCGACTCATCGAGAGGGCCGGTCATCCCAAATCCACAAGATTTGGACATTAGATGTAGGAAATCTATGCAGTTAACATGATTTTGAGGGATGCAAATGCATGCAACCTTTGTTGTGAAATTTGGGTAAATGCCGACTTTATATGAAACAATGCAATGTAATGGAAAGTTGTACAATGTTCATGACATTCTTTCCCTATTTTTTGATTTTGATTTTGATCTGATTTTTTTTGGAAAACACAGATTGACTGCCCTTTTGAAAAAGGTGATAATTCATGCAACCTCATCCTATCTTTTTGCAAATCTCTCCGAGAACTCCCTCAGAGTGTATGTTCTTTTTGATTTAGTCACTTGACCATTTTGGAGTGACGGCAATGGAGCCATTTGATGTTTAACCAATCCATCGAAATTCTAGGGTTTGTCCCCTTTTTTTATTATTATTTTCTTTTTAAAAAAAAACATCGATGGGTGAGAACTTTTGATTTGCCCCTAGGTTCACTTGAGGCTCATGCACGATGCCCCTCATTGCCCCAGTGTAAGGCTTTGAGGTACCAATCGTTGTCTTTCGTGATGACCTTGTAGCTGGGAACCTACTGGGTGAGAACTTCTAATCTGCCCCTAGGTCCGTTTGAGGTTTATGCATGAGGCCTTTCATTGCCCCAGTGTAGGGCTTAGAGGTACCAATTGTTGTCTTGTTTTCACAACCTCGTAGTGAGGAAGAATGAAAGACGCAATTGATTCTTGCAAAAAGAATTTTCCAAGGACGAGAAATAGTTGAAGGATTTTTCAGCTAATGGATTAAGTCAAATGACTCCTATGTAGAAGCAAGATGTTTTGATGTCTTGATGATGCCAAAGGATCAAGTGCTTCCAAGTTTTATTCAAGACAAGAATCCAAGAAAATCAAGATATATGATCAAGTTGATCTCTAGAATCTTAGGAAGAAGTTTCCAAATTGAAGAAGCAAAAGGTTTGACCAAGGAATTCTATCCTTTCAAATTGAGATTTGCTCTCTGGTAATCGATTACCAGCAGTTTGAAAATGTTTTAATTCAAATTTTTAAAACCTGTAATCGATTACATAAGTCTTGTAATTGATTACCAGAGGGGATTTTCAGAAAATAATTTCCAAGAGACATGTCTATTCAAATGTTTTATGAATGGCCATTCAAATGTTTTAAAGAGAGTTCTCATTGCCCAAACAGTTTTATCCTCTCGAAAGATCAAGAGTTTTTCTGAACTGAAATGTCTTATCCTCTCAAAAAGATTCCTTGGTCAACCACTTGCTTATTCAATAAGGAATTTTGATTGATCTTCATTTTACAATCTACCTTTTTTACGAGAGACCTCTTCTTCTCTTCTTCTTATTTCTGAAAAGGGATTAAGAGACCGTGGGTCTCTTGTAGTAGAGGATTCTTGAACACAAGGGAAGGGTTGTCCCTGTGTGGTTCAGACTTTGTAAAAGGAGTTTTACAAAGAGAATGGAAAATCTCAAGTGGGTTTCTTGAGGACTGGACGTAGGCGCGGGAAGTGGCCGAACCAGTATAAATCAAGTTTGCATTCCTCTCTTCCTTTAAACTTCTTTTATTTATTGCTATTTATCTTTTGCTTTAAAGAAGTTTATTTTGATTTGTCTTTTGAGTAATTCATGTTAAGGGTGCATTGTTAATCCAAAAAGAAAGAGTGATAGTTCAATTGGGGAATAGTCTTTGCATCTTAATTCAACCCCCCTTTTTCTTAAGGTAACTGAGGCCATTTGTCCAACATCCTATTCTTGACAACTCGCTTCTCTAAGAAGACAAACTTTCTGGGATGATAAAATGAAGTCACATGAACGTCTATATTTTTACTTGAAAACACAGTCAATCAAATGCCTTTTTATTTTTTTTTATTTTGAAACTTATTTTTTTATTTTGAAATTTATTTGTTTTGAACTTTACTTGTTGTTTTACGGCACCCCCACCAACGTGCAAGACGAGTAATCTCTGATTGAACAGTCTTGGAAGTCAACACTCAGGAGCGCAGGTCGCTTGAGCAAATAGACCAATGGCTTGCACCCACATTCCGGTGAAAGTTGAATAAGCAAACATGCGTTTGTGAGAGGATGAGGGACAAGGATGTCCATTTTATCCATATCATTTAGCATTGTAACTGTGGTTTATAATAATGGCATAAACTTGAAAATCCTGATGAGTCATAACAACAGCTTCCAGAATTGCCCCATGTATGGTGTTGCTTGTCAATGTTATGATTCAACAAGCGATTCTCCTCAAATTTCAGCCAGCCCGTATCAATTAGACTTCACACTTTATGCTTCGGGGTCATACAATGCTCAATGGAATGCCCCAGGGCTCCTCCACGATAAGCACACGTTGCGTTCGAGTCGTATCCTCAGAAAAATGGAGGTTGAGGAACCTTGGTTGGGGTTATGGCTACCATTGAATTATTGAGTGGATATGGGATCAAGTTTAGCATATGACAACGGAATTTGGGGTGAACCCTACAGGCTTTTTGCTGCAAAATTCCTTTTTGTTGGTGTTTTTTTGGTTTGTGCTAAAGGTGGTCTTCGTCATTGGAAGTGCGGTAGACAGGCTTTGTGGTTGATTTAGGGATGGCCTTTGTGGATAACTGGGTGGTGGGTAAGGAGGAGGTTTGTTATTGACTGAGTAATGACATTGTTGGGTTGGTGGGAAACTTGGCCGTATAGGAATGGCAGTCACAGCATGGGTTTCTCCCTCTTTCTCACCCTCTTCATTTGCCCCAGTTTTCTCAGTCGTCCTAGTAGGATGATCAAATTTGCCTCTTTTCGGACCCACATCGATCCTTTCACTGGCGAAGACCAAATCCGCAAAGCTTTGAGGGTGCGTAGCCCACCATCTTTTCATAGTAGAGTATCGATAATGTGTCTACCATCACGATCATCGTCTCCCTTTCCATCATTGGGGGTAGCACCTGGGCCGCCAGATCCCTCCACCTTTTGGGCGTGTTCTTTGAAAGATCCGTCCCCCTTTTTGCAAATGTTCTGTAGTTGCATCCTATCCGGAACCATATCAAAATTGTACTGACACTGTTTAATGAAGGCAACCATTAGGTCCTTCCAAGAATGGACTCAAGAAGGTTCCTAAGTTAGTATACCAGGCGACAGTTGTCCTAGTAAGACTTTCTTGGAAGGAATGTATCAGCAATTCCTCATCTTTTGCGTATTCCCCCATCTTCTGACAATACATCTTTAGATGGTTCTTGAGACAAGTAGTCCCCTTGTACTTGTCAAAGTCCAGCACCTTGAACTTGGGAGGGGTGATGATATTGGGTTCTAGGAACAACTCTTTTAGGTTAGCAAAGGCATAATCTTCACCTCCTTCAATGGCCCTGAGCCTTTCCTCTAGATGATCCAACTTTCCCATTCCTGCCATAGTCATGAGGGTTTTTAACCGCTGTGGAACGTGAGGGTTGTGGTTGTGGATGATATTGAGGGCCCTCCAAAGTGTTTTGCAGGGGTATACCACCAACTGCTTGCCCTTCAGCAGCATATCCGAGGCAAGGCTCGAAGTTGGCTAGATCGTGGTGGGGAATTTCATGTGTCTCCTCCATGGGTCGAGAGACATGTGCATGATCAGATTGAGGTTGTTGGCTCTTAATGAGTATGGGAATGGAGTTATTGACATCCTCATTGGGAATGTACACCACATTGGGTGGCGTATAGTTGAGAGGCAAGCCATATGGCGGGAAGGCGTGCTCGTTTTGAATTTGTACATTATGGGGGCTGCCCGTACTTCCCAAATCTTTGCCTACCATATCTGAGGTTGGATGATTCATTTGGTTGATGCCGGATGGGGACATCAGGTTCACCTTAGCAACAACGCTGGTAGCGGCAATTGCAACCGCATTGGCTTCCATTATCTTCTTCACGCTCATCATGGCCTCCATCATTGTGGCCATTTTCTCTTTAATGGCCTCCATGTCGGCCTTCATCTTCTCTTGTATCTCCTCTACTTCACCCATTACTCTAGCTCTAGCACAAGTTCGGTGAGGACGCCGTAAAGCATTTTTTTTTTTTTATAACAATGATTAAGTTCATTTTATTTTATTTTATTTTATTTTTCAAGGAAAGAATGCAATGAGCAATGCAACCAATGAAAAGCATGGATGTATGCGAATGATGTACAGTTGAAGATTGCGAATTTTTACGCAGGATATGGGGTTGAATCAATTTAGATTTTCAACATGGTCCATGACATCTTTGTCAAGGTGAAACTGGAAGTAACAAGGACATCAACAATCCTAAATATGTTTGGCAGTAGACGAAGCAGTGATGTGACTCGATTCATCTTTTGCCCCAATTTTGCAAGACGGTTACTTCCATATTTCAACTTGACTTGATGAACCTTTTTATAAAAGCATGAGCTTGGTTCAACCCTATAATCCAAGGAATGGCAATTCTGATCGCCAATACTTCAACAACATCTCATAGGGATGAATGACTCGGGCATACTTTAAGCTATGCATGGAAAATGTAATTATGAAATTGAGATGCCCGAAGAAACACCATTTCCTAGTTAACCATGCATTAGGTACCATGTTCAATTATTTTGTTTTGTTGTTGTGTGTTTTTTTTTTTTTTTAGAAATGGGTTTATGATCCCAACATGGTTGGCTCATGGTGCCTAACACATGCAACTAAGAATGTAGTGTGAAGTTTCACGCTTCCCCTTTTTTGTTTTTGTAGAGGAAAATACAAGGATGAGCAAACATGAAAACAAATGGTATGCAATTTTGCAGATCAAAAAGTTTGTTGAACGCATATGCATGATGATGCCATGACTCATGCAAAATGTGAGGCTGGAATATGATAACGGACAAATGCAGGAACGATATGTTCATTATGATGTTATGAAGAGATGCTTATGCGATGCATGTTATGAATGCATTTTACGGACACGAGAGCCCGGAAAATTATCTCTTCTTACTTGCGCATTTGGGGGCGCAGTGCCCCATGTTTACAATTAAGAAGGTGATATGGACCTTCCGGCTTCCCGTGACAAAGGACGAGACCAACATACAATGCATGCTAGAGATAAAATGTGGGAGTGACTTGATTCGCACTGATTTTTGGAGTAAAAACGTGGGATAAACTCATTTTTTTCAAAAAGTTATAACTAGTCAAGATCTGAGCGACAATACAAACTTCCTAGCGGTTTCTAATCATATGGTCCATTAAGTCTATCATATGCTGACAATAGCTGAGAAGTCCGTGGATCTCCTCGGGGGCGGAGTAGGTGTCCGCCACTGCTTTGGCCTTGGCTAGCAATGGGGGAAGTTCTTGACTCTTGTCGTGGAGGGATAGAACCCAGAGAAAAGATATGGCTTCCTTCCTCCCAGTGGGCATCCCAGGATTTCTTCAAACTCTTTCACAGTCGGCACTAGCTGGAAGTCCATAGGCTTTGCGGAAGGCTTGCCGTTGAAGTTGACCCATTAATTGCCCCAACTTTCGTAAACTGGTGACCTCTAAGCTCTTGATTTTGACTTGATAGAACCTCTTTTTAAGCGAAGGCTTTTGACTTGATCCCATGTTTTACTAAAGTGAAATAAAATCTAGTGCGAAACAAAACTCCTACATCTATCATGGGTGGAATGGATGAATGCATGAAGAAATGCATATGACACAGATGCAATTTACGAATACGGGAGCCCGAGAAATTGTTTCCTTCTTGGATACAACGTTTGGGCAGCATGGCACCCAACGTATGTTTTTTAAGAAGGCGACACGGACCCTCCGTCGGTTTGCTAAAGTGAGGGGATCAAAGACGAAACCCACGCATGATGCATATGCGAAAGGCACAACACGGGGATGTACATAGTACGACAATATTCACAAACAAATATAAGCAAAAGGGTATATGATACTTATGCATGGCAGTGTGAAAAATGGCACGCAGCGTGTTTGCTCCGTGCCCCTATTTAAGGGACCTATAAGGGAGAGAGCTAACTAGGCTTTTAGTGATAACCCCCAAGGTAGTCATATCTCTCTTAATGGTTTCTAGAGGTATCATCCCCTTCGAAGAACATACCGCAGCAGTAGGGACTACTAGCAACAATATGTTTTCAAAGAGAAAAAATCTAGATGAGGGTTCACTGTAATCAAGCAAGTCGGAGACCTAGCATGATCACAGATTCACCTCCACTCCTTATGTTCCCACGAACCCGGGTATAGGGCCCTTTTTCAACTCACCGTGTGTGCAAATAGTGTTAGTGTTTGTGTGCATCAAATGAATAAATATTTACCTCATGCATACAAAAAAAATGCACTAAAAGCATCAAAGAGTTATATATACAAGAACATAATAAGGGGAAGCCAACAAAGGAGTAAGTCATGGCAAAATTTGCACAAGATTAAATGGCCTAACTCTCTAAAAACAGTCCCCAGTGGAGTCGCCAACTGTCGCAACCTACCCTTCGGCGGGAGGGCGACGCGTGACTCGCGGGATGCGTGTTCCACGAAAGGAATACGCGCGGAGTCGCCACCAACATTTATTTGAGGAAAACGTCGGAAAAATCGGAAAAGACGCGATCTACGAACTTTTTAGTGAAAGGTTCGGGAGTTGTATTTACGCACGGGGAAGGTATTAGCACCCCACACGCCCGTCCCAAGGGACGGCAGCCTTTAATCGAATGTGCAAACATGACTTTGATTTTTATGTTCCCTTTTATGCTCTTATATCCTTTATACCCTTTTTATATTTTTCCTTTTTTGTGGTCGACAAGGGTGTTTCCCTTTGCTCCTACGTATTCCTCAATTTGGGATGAGAAAATCAGACCTACGTAGTTCTTTTTTATCAAGTGATTCTTTTTTACTTTAAGAGGTGATCATTTTAAGGCGTTGGACCTTAAAAATGATCCATTTTACTTAGTGAGAAATTGAAATGACAAACTTCAAAAGCCTATTTTTGTGGACGAGCTTGACTAGGCGAGTTGATTTTAGCCTTAGTTTCACTTTAGTTATTAATCAATTCGATTAAGAATGAGAAATCCCAAAGAGAAAACGTCCGATTGATTTTCCGCTTTATTTCACTAAAAAGATATTTTTTTGATTATTATATTATTTTTTACCTCTTTTTGATTCCCAACGTGGTTACGGCATGACCGAATGGTCGGAATTGATTTTAACCGAAGTTAACGGATAATATAATTCAAACGTTCGGTGGAAATTTATTTTATTTTTAAGTTAAGCGAGAAATGACTTAAGCAAAATGGCTTAAGCATGTCAACAGGGGGTATAAAAAGTAAACAAAACGAGAATAAAAATGCACGAAACACAATGTGGACCACTACGGGTACATAGAATGAATCGAAAAGCTTGGTTCGAGGTACTTACCCGTTGAAGATCGAAGAACGATGAAGAACGAATGAAGAACGTCGAAGAACAGTTGAAACCTTTGCGAGATTCCTCACGGAAAACGTTACGGAAACGTTTCGGAAGCGCCTCGGCTTAGATTTTCTTCACGGAAACAATTTTTCCAAGCAAATTCGAAAGAGAGAGAAGTGCCTAAGGGGCTGGACCCCTTCCTTCTTGCTTTCCTCCCCTATTTATAGCAAAATAGGGGAGGTGGTTGCCGCCCAGCTCGCCCAGGCGAGCTCAGCTCGCCCAGGCGAGCAGGGTTGCCCAGGCGAGCAGGGTTGCTTCCTCCAGAAGCAACCGCCTTCTGGAGGAATATTCCAGAGGGCCCAAGTGGGCCTGGGTGCTATTTGCACACCCCCTCTGCTGTTTTTTTGGTGATTCTTTTTTCGTAAAGTTACGGAAACTTACGAATTTCGTAACGATACTTGTTTTCTTTCCGTAATGTTACGGAACCTTGCGGATTACATAATCATCCCCTTTTTGACTTACGGAATGTTACGGAACCTCACTTAATTATGCAACGATGCTTCCATTTGATTTCCGGTGTGTCACGGAAACTTACGGATTGTGCATCAATATTTTTTGGTTTTTCGGCATGTCCTGGAATTTCACAAATTGCCTAATGATGGGTGCCAAGCACCTCACGAGGACCAAAGAATGGTCGCACGTCATCGAGCAAAGGTCCCCGGACGAAATTAGGGTATGACACCAAAGAATCAAGAGTTAATCAAGTTTCAAGAATCAAGATTCAAGAACAATCAAGATCAAGATTCAAGACTTAAGATTCAAGAATCAAGAGAAGACTCAATCAAGATAAGTACTAAAAAAAAAGTTTTTCAAAACATTGAGTAGCACAAGAATTTTTCACAAAATCTTTTACCAAAGAGTTTTACTCTCTTGTAATCGATTACCAGAAGGTAGTAATCGATTACCAGTAGCCAGAATTGATTTCAAAACAGATTTACAAAGCTGTAATCGATTACCATAATCATGTAATCAATTACCAATGTTTAAAAACGTTAGATTTCAAATTTCAAGAGTCACAACTAGTGATAAAACATTTTCAAATCATTTTAAACTTGTCTAATCGATTACACAATACTTGTAATCGATTACCAGAGTTTCTAAACGTTTTGATTTTCAAATTTAAACATGAAGAGTCACATTTGTTGATGTGTAATCGATTACACCTTGATGGTAATCGATTACCAGTGACTGATTTCGAAAAATAAATTTCCAAAAGTCACAATTCTTAAAGTGACTTGTTTCTGGAGATTTTTTTCAAAAGTCAACTTTTTAAGTGACTAGTTTTCAAAAGAGTCACAATTTTTAAAAGGTGAATAGTTTTAAAGAAATTTCCAAGAGTCACAAACTTTAACTTGAGTCATCAAATGTTTATAAATATGTGACCATGGCATGAATTTCAATAATGTTTTTTTTACAGAACTTTCTGATTCATTTCTCTTCATCTTTCTAAAAGTTTTTGTTAAATACTTTCTCTTTCAAGAAAAGTTCATTGACCAAAAACTTATGCTACTCTTCTTCTTCATTCACTTCTTCCTCTTGCGGAAAGAATCCAAGGATTCCCGCTTGAGTTCTTTTGTGTCTCCCTTCTCCCTCTTCCAAGAGAATTCAAAGGACTAACTGCCTAAGAATTCTTCTGATTCTTCCCTTCCCCTTAAATAAAAGATTTCAAAGGACTAACCGCCTGAGATATCTTTTGTTTCCCTTTACCAAGATTCAAAGGACTAACCGCCTGAGAATTCTTTGTCTTAACACATTGGAGGGTACATCCTTTATGGCACAAGTAGAGGGTACATCTACTTTGGTTGTTATACTAAGAACAAGAGAGAGTACATCTCTTGTGGATCAGTTCAAGTGGAGGGTACATCCACTTGGTTTTTCAAAGAGAACAAGGGAGGGAACATCCCTTGTGGATCTTTGGCTTGTAAAGGATTTTACAAGGTTGAAAGAAATCTCAAGAACCGTTGGTTGTTTGGGGACTGGATGTAGGCACGGGTTGTTGTCGAACCTGTATAAATCTTGTGTTTGTCTTCTTCTTCCCTACACTCTTTAATTTCCGCTGTGTACTTTTAATTGCCGCTTTTACTTTTGGTTAAGTTTCTATTTCTGTTCTTTACTTTCTTAACTTTGTAGTAAAAGCCTAGTTGAATCTAGTAACATTAAGAAGGATAAATTTTTAATTAGTCAAGACACATTAATAATTAATTCAACCCCCCCTCTTCTTAATTATTCTGAGGCCACTTGATCCAACAAGTGGTATCAGAGCAGGTATCCTGAGAAAAGGTTCACAACTTCAAGATAAATGGCCTCTTTAAATTCTTTGTTTGTCAATAGAAATTTCAGGTATAGGTCAAATCTGAAATCATTTCAAGATCATGATAAAGATCAAGCCAACTTATGTTTCATGACAAAATATCATGATAACAACGAGGAAAAATCTGTAAGGAAGAAGTGGTACAACGGCAGTGGATGCTCCAAGCATATGACAGGAGATGTATCCAAATTTACAACCATTTCCCACAAGAAAAGTGGACATGTTACATACGGCGACAACAACAAAGGCAAAATCATTGGAGTCAGCAAAATAGGTACGAGTTCCTCTACTCCCATTGAAAATGTGTTACTTGTAGAAGGTTTAAAGCATAGTCTATTAAGTGTTAGTCAATTATGTGATAAAGGATATAAAGTATCTTTTGATTATGAAAAATGTGTTATCAAGCATGAGCATGACAAGGATATTGAGCGTATAGGTTTAAGAGAAAATAATGTTTACATGATTGATTTGAAACAAAAATAAAAAAATGATAAATGATTTCTAAGTAAAGATAGTGATCCTTGGTTATGGCATAAGAGAATTGCTCACATTAACATGGATCATCTAAATAGATTAATTTCAAAAGACCTAGTTGTTGGTTTACCAAAATTAAAGTTTGAAAAAGATAAGTTATGTGATGCATGCCAAAAAGGTAAACAAACAAAAATATCTTTTAAATCTAAAAATATTGTCTCTACCACTCAACCATTACAATTATTGCATATGGATTAGTTTGGATCCTCTAGGGTCATGAGTTTTGGTGGTAGTTACTATGCCTTAGTAATTGTTGATGACTATTCTAGGTATACTTGGACTTTATTTCTTACTCACAAAAATGATGCATTTCATGCATTTAGAAGACTTGCCAAAGTCATCCAAAACAAGAAAAATCTCAAAATTATCTCCATTAGAAGTGATCATGGAGGTGAATTTGAAAACAATGATTTTGAAATGTTTTGTGATGAACATGGCATAGAACACAACTTTTCTGCACCTAGAACACCCCAACAAAACGGTGTAGTAGAAAGGAAAAATAGATCTTTAGAAGAAATCGCTAGAACCCTTTTAAATGACACGCCACTTCCAAAATATTTTTGGGCAGAAGTAGTCAAAACCGCATGTTATATTATGAATAGAACCTTAATAAGACCCATTCTTAAGAAAACCCCATATGAACTATTTAACAATAGAAAACCAAACATTGTTCATTTACATGTTTTTGGATGTAAATGTTTTGTCCTAAACAATGGCAAAGAAAGCCTAGGTAAATTTGATGCTAAGGCAGATGAGGGCATCTTCCTTGGTTATTCCCTACATAGCAAAGCATTTAGGATATACAACAAAAGAACCATCACAATTGAGGAATCAATACATGTTTCTTTTGATGAAACTAATATTACTTCTCCGGGAAAGGATTTTCTTGATGATATTGCAGATTCTTTGGAAGATATGCACAATCAAGAAAGGAATCTAAAAAGGAAGAGAAATGAAGAAAACAAGGATGTTCAAGATGAGATAGCCCAATAAAATGATGATCTTCCCAAAGAATGGAAAACTTCAAAAAATCATCCTCTTGACAACATCATCAGAGATATCTCAAAAGGGGTAACAACTAGACACTCGCTCAAAGATTTATGCAATAACATGGCATTTGTTTCCATGATAGAAGCTAAAAACTTTAAAGAAGCCATAATAGACGATCAATGGATAGTTGCTATGCAAGAAGAGTTAATTCAATTTGAGAGAAATAATGTTAGGGAACTAGTTGAGAAACCACATAACTACCCCATTATAGGAACTAAGTGGGTATTTAGAAATAAACTAGATGAAAATGGTATAGTAATTAGAAATAAAGCTAGACTAGTTGAAAAAGGGTACAACCAAGAAGAAGGTATAGACTATGAAGAAATATTTGCACCTGTAGCTAGATTAGAAGCCATTAGGATGCTTTTAGCTTATGCATCTATTATGAACTTTAAACTATATATCAAATGGATATCAAGAGTGCCTTCCTAAATGGTCTAATCCAAGAGGAAGTATATGTAGAACAACCTCCCGGGTTTGAAGACTCACAAAAATTAGATCATGTCTATAGGTTAAAGAAAACACTTTATGGGTTAAAACAAGCACCTAGGGCTTGGTATAAAAGATTAAGTAAATTTCTATTAGAAAAGATTTTCATTCGAGGAAAGGTAGATACCACCTTATTCATTAAGAAGAAGGGATAATGATATCTTATTGGTACAAATTTATGTTGATGATATAATCGTTGGATCTACTACTGAATCTTTGTGCAAGGAGTTTTCTATTGACATGCAAAGTGAGTTTGAGATGTCCACGATGGGTGAGTTAAATTACTTTCTTGGATTACAAATCAAGCAAACAAATGATGGGATCTTTGTCAACCAAGCAAAATATTGTAAAGAACTCATCAAGAGATTCGGAATGGAGAACTCAAAACACTTGGCTACTCCTATGAGCACTGGTTGCTACCTTGACAAAGATGAGTCCGGTCAACCCGTTGATGAAAAGCAATATAGAGGTATGATTGCATCTCTACTTTACTCATCAGCAAGTAGGCCAAATATTATGTTTAGTGTGTGCATGTGTGCAAGATTTCAATCAAATCCAAAGTTTTCACATTTAGCTGCAATAAAAAGGATCATAAGATATCTCTTAGGAACAGTTAACTTAGGATTATGGTACCCAAAAAATTCTTTATGCAATTTAGTAGGATACTCAGATTCAGATTTTGCAGGATCCAAAACAGATAAGAAGAGTACTAGTGGAACATGTCAATTCATAGGATCTCTGCTCTTGTCTCTTGGCATAGTAAGAAGAAAAATAGTGTAGCATTATCCACAGCCGAAGCAGAATACATCTCTGCTGGTAGTTGTTGTGCACAGATTCTGTGGATGAAACAACAACTATCTGATTATGGGATTGTATTAGACCATATCCCCATAAAATGTGACAACACAAGCACCATAAATATATATAAGAACCCAGTTCTCCACTCTAGAACCAAGCACATAGAAATTAGGCATCATTTCCTTAGAGATCATGTCCTAAAAGGTGACTGTGTTCTAGAATTTGTAGATACCAAAAATCAACTCATAGGTATCTTCACAAAACCACTACCCAAAGATTCCTTCTACACCATTAGAAGAGAATTAGGACTTCTAGATGCCAATGACTTAGACAGATAATTTGTTTTATGTTATGATGACTTATGACTTGTTTAATACACATGCTTTTATTATGTTTTGTGAATGATTTATGACATTATGTTATTTATTCTCTGAACATAGGTTATGTGTTAAGTATTTGGTACTTAGTTAATTATGACTGAACTTGATGTTTTTATCTATTTTGCACTTAGATGTTTATGTTTTATGCTTAGACTTGGTTATTTTGATGATATATGACTGAGTGGTATATATTCAACTTGGTTTTATTCAAATTATGCTTTATGTATGTTTTAGAATCATTTATGTTTATTTTACAAATTATGCTTTGTGTGTGTTTTAAATTATTCATGTTTTACGCACTTTGGTCTTTTTTACGTTGCCAAAGGGGGAGAGAAACATGGGTATTTTAGAAATCAGGATATTATATTATCAAAGCTTTAAAATTAAGCATAAATTCAAAAAGAAAGGGGGAGAAAGAGATGAGTGAACGATAGAACAAAACTTGTATGTATTCTCTTGATTTCAGGATTGTCATCATCAAAAAGGGGGAGATTGTGGAAGCAATGCCTTCCAAGATTATTTTCATGATGCCAAAGAATCAAGAGTTAATCAAGTTTCAAGAATCAAGATTCAAGAACAATCAAGATCAAGATTCAAGAATCAAGAGAAGACTCAATCAAGATAAGTACTAAATTTGTTTTTTCAAAACATTGAGTAGCACAAGAATTTTTCACAAAATCTTTTACCAAAGAGTTTTACTCTCTTGTAATCGATTACCAGAAGGTAGTAATCGATTACCAATAGCCAGCATTGATTTCAAAACAGATTTACAAAGCTGTAATCGATTACCATAATCATGTAATCAATTACCAATGTTTCAAAACGTTAGATTTCAAATTTCAAGAGTCACAACTAGTGATAAAACATTTTCAAATCATTTTAAACTTGTGTAATCAATTACACAATACTTGAAACCAATTACCAGAGTTTCTAAACATTTTCATTTTCAAATTTAAACATGAAGATTCACATCTGTTGATGTGTAATTGATTACGCCTTGATGGTAATCAATTACCAGTGACTAATTTCGAAAAATAAATTTTCAAAAGTCACAATTCTTAAAGTGACTTATTTTTGAAGATTTTTTCAAAAGTCAAAACTTTTTAAGTGACTAGTTTTCAAAAGAGTCACAATTTTTAAAAGGTGAATAGTTTTAAAGAAATTTCCAAGAGTCACAAACTTTAACTTGAGTCATCAAATGTTTATAAATATGTGACCATGGCATGAATTTCAATAATGTTTTTTTTTTACAAAACTTTCTGATTCATTTCTCTTCATCTTTCTAAAAGTTTTTGTTAAATACTTTCTCTTTCAAGAAAAGTTCATTGACCAAAAACTTATGCTACTCTTCTTTTTCATTCACTTCTTCCTCTTGCCAAAAGAATCGAAGGACTAACCACCTGAGGTTTTTTGTATCTCCCTTCTCCCGCTTCCAAGAGAATTCAAAGGACTAACCGCCTGAGAATTCTTTTGATTCTTCCCTTCCTCTTAAACAAAAAATTTCAAAGGACTAACTGCCTGAGATATCTTTTGTTTCCCCTAACAAAGATTCAAAGGACTAACCGCCTGAGAATTCTTTGTCTTAACACATTGGAGGGTACATCCTTTGTGGCACAAGTAGAGGGTACATCCTTTGAGGCACAAGTAGAGGGTACATCTACTTTGGTTGTTACACTGAGAACAAGAGAGAGTACATCTCTTGTGGATCAGTTCAAGTGAAGGGTACATCCACTTGGTTTTTCAAAGAGAACAAGGGAGGGTACATCTCTTGTGGATCTTTGACTTGTAAAGGATTTTACAAGGTTGAAAGAAATCTCAAGAACCGTTGGTTGCTTGGGGACTGGATGTAGGCACGGGTTGTTGTCAAACCAGTATAAATCTTGTGTTTGTCTTCTTCTTCCCTACACTCTTTAATTTCCGTTGTGTACTTTTAATTGTTGCTTTTACTTTTGGTTAAGTTTTTGTTTTTGTTGTTTACTTTCTGAACTTTGTAGTAAAAGCCTAGTTGAATCTAGTAACATTAAGAAGGATACATTTTTAATTAGTCAAGACACATTAATAATTAATTCAACCCCGCTTCTTAATTATTCTGAGGCCACTTGATCCAACACCTGGGAAGCAACCTAGCTTTTAATTTCTGTTATTTTTGTTCTTCATGCAATTAAATCATTTGGAACTTGCTATATAATCTATGCATAGGAGTATATCAGCCAATCTTTGAATGCTTAACATAAGGGTTTCAATTTCTTGGAAAAAGGACTAAAAAATAACTTAGAAAACTTTTTTCTAAAAAATAGTCCTTTCGCTAAGCGCAAGCCTCGTGCTAAGTGCATCTCTATTCATGCGCTAAGCCCCGAGTCTCAAGCGCTTAGCACCCAACCATTGCATCTGAGGCTGATTTGGTCCACTAAGCTGGCCAAGGTTGACCTAAGCTAACTTCAATTTGATCGCTTCAGCCTGATCGCTTAGTGACAGCTTCTCCTTAGCTAAGTGTGACCTATTGTCGCCAAGCGCAATTCCTTACGACCATAATTGAGGTCCATGACGCTAAGCGCCAGTCATGGCAGCTAAGCGAGATTCATTGCGGCAATATGAGCACTAAGCGAGTCCCTCTCAGCTAAGCGCATGCTCCTCTGTACTTAAGATGCATCATTTTAGCTAAGCTGGCTAGAGCCTAGCTTAGCGAGAGTTGCAGCTTTTCTAATCTGCAGACCTCGCTAAGCGGACGTACCCTCACACTAAGCCAAGTTTCTGTTAAAAAAAACTGATTTTGAATTTGAAACATTGGCTAAGCACATGGGTCCGCTAAGCGAGCCTTGTTGAGAAACCAAACGTCTCTCTTGCTCGCTTAGCACATCGGTCTGCTAAGTGAAAGTATCAAAAAACTGCTTAAGTGAGTGTAACAGCAGTTACACTCACATTTGCCAGATTCCGGAAACTTCGTCTCTACATTCTCTCTCTCCAAAAATTTGCACATTTTGCATCTGTGCTTTCTTTGTTCATTTTCAACTTTGAAGCATCAACCATACACCATCCAAGTAAGTTCCTTGATTCTTTTTCTCTTTTTCTTGTCTTAACTTTAGGGTAGAAGACTTCAACTGTAGCTTTAGATTTTTAGGGTTTTTATGTTTTGTTAGATTTAGTTTAAGATTAGGGATATATACGCTTGTAAACTAAATTGAGTATGAGGCACACATTGCATGTCTGATATGCCCTTTAGAGGCTTGAAAAGTGCAAGAAAACGAACTGCGTTTTCTACATTTTCTGGAAAATGTGATGAACTCGCTAAGCGAGCATACTGCGGCATCCACTTCAACAGCCCCTTCTGTCCCAACTCAGACAGATTCTCATGGCTTTCATCAGGGACAGATCATTTTACTACAAAGTTTACAGATGATGGCACCTCCAGACTCTATTCCTTCAGTAGAGCAGTTTAATGAGATGGTAGCCTGGCCCGAGACCCAACCTTCTCTTCATAAGGAAGATGAAGGTCCCAGAGCCCAAGTACCTCAGCATGTGGAGGATGAGTCATCTGAGGCCACCATCCCAGAGCCATTTGATATAGAAGAATAGGAAGAGGAGACACAGGTGAGACAGGTAGCTGCTGCCACTCCTGAGCGATCCCTTGAAGCTACTTCAGAGCCTTCTGCACCAGTGGTAAACCTACCCTCACCTCAGCCTGCAGCAGACCCCTCCACTCCTCTTCTACATATGCCAGAGGACCCAACGACACCAGTCCTAGCTGTGGACACTTCTCCTCCAACTACTCAAGTGCTTCAGCTGATAGATGAGGAGGATGGTCAGACACAGGACACCCAAGACCAGTCATAGGAATTTTGATTCCTGATGATACTTTTTGCATTTTGATTTATTATTATTTTAATTATGGTTTTAGTACAGTAATTTCTTTTTGTTAGTTTTATTTATGAATCGTTGGTTTGCTTATTCTGAAGCATTTTGAACAGTTTAACTTCGTTTTTAATGATATAGTAGTGAAGCACTTTTATTGACCTATGAAAATCGGTGTATGTCTTTTTTTTTAATTGAGTGCATGATTGTGATGGAGTTTGCGTTTCTTTTCATGAGTTTGAGCAAGTGTGTATGTTAGACAAAGAAAGAACAAGAATGTGAACTTGCATTTAGAATTGTTAATCAGTAGACATATTGATTGTTAAAGAAAAAGCTTGAACCAAAAACCGGTGTGAGTGTGACCTTAAACTGTGAGTGAACGACTAGCTGTAAGTAATAATCTTTGCATGAATCTCTAAATTTTAGAATGAAATGTATAAATTAGAACATGATGAAGGCCATGATTGTACATACACAAGCCTTTTGACCAAAAAGCTTACCTTGAATGATAATTATATCCTTTTTACCCTTTTTGAGCTGAATGATATTGTCAAAAATTTGAACCCTGAACTTAAATAAATATCTCATGATACCCTGCTTAGATTCTAGGAGAGAATATGGTTCAAGGCAAATTTACCCCAAATTTGGGGGAGTGGAACTAATTGGGATGCAAAGAAAGAGAGAAAACATCAGCACACACAACAAATAAGTTGTATGTAAAAAAAAAAAAAGAATAAAGTGTGTTGATGTAACAAGGTCAAAAGCAAATGAAAGCGAAAAGCTAATGAGCAAGCTAAGCGCATGAAAAAGACCATTGGGATAAGTCTAGGATTTGTGCTCTCTTAGAATATAAGCCTTTGAATCCTATAAAAACCAATGAATTTTTTTAGCCAAGCCTCACTACAAGCCTGAGAAAGCCCTTCTGATTATGTTTATACATTTCTGACTTTATGGCATGAGATGAAATTCAAAGATTGGACCTCTTGCTAGTTGTTATTAATGAATAGCTTAAACACTTGTGCTTGAGTGAAACAGTAGTCGTGAGACTGTGGTTTAAGATACTTTCCTTGATATCTATCTTATGCCTAACTCCTTCTATTTGTTCAGGTTACATTTCATTCTTCTCTTTGGATAACTGTATACCTTGTGAAAGACAAGTGATGAGGGCATTTTACTCCATTCTCTTATTGTGCAATCTGTAACCTTTGTTGCATACACCTTTGTATATAGTCACTGCATGTCATTATCACTTGAGAACAAATGAGCTATTCTCTTTTTGCTTGAGGACAAGCAAAACTATAAATTTGGGGGAGTTGTTAGTCGGTGAAAATGACTAACTTTTGTGTATAAAACTTGTATAAATTGTATCAAACTCTCCCAATTTATGGTTATTTTGTAGTGTTATAAGTATTTTCTATTAAGTATAGGTAATAAATACTTAGTCTTTTCATTTTGTGTGTCTAATAATCATTTTCTCTCAATTTCAGGTTAATTAGGCAAGCTTTGGAAAGTGTTGTTTTTCACCTTCTTGCTAAGCCAATCTGTTGGCTTAGCGAGTGTTCGCTAAACGTAACACTCCTGGGCTAAGCGCGAGCAAGACTCTGGAAGAGATGAGCTGTATAGGTTCACTAAGCACACTGCTTTATCTCACTAAGCGCACCGCTTCAGTTCATCCGCTAAGCGAGAAAGGCGTGCTAAGCCAAAAATTACTAACGTGCGCTAAGCGGTCCATACGTGCGCTAAGCGCACGAGCATGAACAAGGCCACCTATTTAAGCCTGAAATCAGATTTTGTGAAGGGAGTTTGGACTGGGATTCAGAGCTTTGCATGTCTAGGGTTTCTAGAGAGAGAAAGGTCCAAGTTCTAGAGAGTTTTGAGAGATTTTGCTGTGCGAAGATCTGCAAAGACCAGAGCTTGAAGTAGGAGCTGGTTTGAGAGCTTGAGATGAGTTTGTGAGTGAATTTGAGATCCTAGAGGTGAAGGAGACATCCTCACCACTTGTATTTTTGCAATCTTTCATCTTGTTCTTCTCTTTGTTGTTAATAAGGCTTCTTGGTATTGAAAGCTAAATCCTCTGTTGGATCTTCCTGTAAGTACTTGATGTAAATATATTTATATCTATTTAATGATGTTTTGAGTGTTCTCTGTGCTATCTACTTTTCATTCCAGTATGCCTTTACCTTGATCACATAGATGCATGCTTTGTTAGGGTCATTCAACAGTGGAAATTGGTCTAACTCTAAAGTCCTTGATAGTGCAGGGCTGAGTTGACGTGCTTTCACGAGGAATCGGGGTGCGATAATTTAGTTGAGTATGTGTGTCTTAATGCAGTCCTGGTTGAGTTTAGTCTTACAAGAGGAATCTGCGGACGATGCTTGATCAGGATTAGGCTAAACTATCATGAGGAATCGGGGTTTAGTATCTCAGGAGACACCACAAGAACACATGAGCATTGCTAGATAGAGAATATCTTTTTAGCATCAGGCACCTATTAGGAAGACCAACGTGTTCTCTACTTGTTTTTACACATCATTTCTCTCACATGATTTTGTTTCTTTTTTCACAGATAGTTTATACACCTATTCATATTCACACTTACCTACACACACCAGACACCTATTTGTTGAAATAGCTTACCAAATAACACAAGTTCCCCGAGTGTTCGATACTCGGTTCTTACCGTTTTATACTACTTGTGCGATCCAGTACACTTTTCGGAAGCCGACAGTGTACATAGGGACTTATTAGGTAGGTTTGTTCTTATTTTTAGTTTGAATACAAACTTAGGTACTCATACGGGACATCTTAGGTTTGTCATACTTTTTGGTAGGAATAATCAACATGAAAATACAAAAAAAAAGGTATGTTTTATTGCATTACTTTTCCTAATTTTTTAAATAGTGATCAAGGGGTTCCCATGAACCCTAAGAGAATAAAGGTCATTCCTGAGTGGCCGACTCCACCAAGTATAAGAAAAATTTGAGGCTTCCATGACTTAGCAAACTTTTACAAAAGGTTTGTCCCATATTTTTCTATACTTGTAGCATCACTCATTGAGTTGGTGAGGAACCATGTTCCTTCATGGGAAGATGCCAAGGAAATGGGTTTTCAGACCTCACCTTACTTCAACATACCAAACACCACTAATATATATGTTTTTGTTCTTTTTACAAGTGTTGAGGAAAATGCCTAGAGTTTCAAGAACCTTGGGATTTGAGGTCAAATCCTTTTCAAGGGGGAGGGAATGATGCAATCCTACGCCGCAAGAAGATTGGGTCAGAAATGCAAGAGAAGGCCCTAGGATTCTCATGAACCTTAGGGTAGATTTCAGGCCCATGGGCTAAGTATGAGCCCACTTATCTTTGTACATATTAGATTAAGGTTTCATTATTTTTGGGCCTTGTATTTAGGGCTCCATAATATAGGTAAGGTACCCTAGAAATGTAGGATTTTTCAGCCCTTGTATTTTAGGGCACCTAGACTAGTTTTTGTATTAGGGGTAGTTTTGTAATTTCACATGCATTCAGTGAATATTTGATGTGTGTGGTTCGAAATAAATTTAATTGAATTAGTGGGCTGAACCATAGCTAAAATTCACTAATCATATTTAGTGAAATTTTGGCTCCAAAATTTGGCTCCACAAATTCAATTTCAAATTCAAGTGAAATTTGAATAGAAATTCAAATTTCCCTCTAATTTTTTGTGACACTTAGGCTATAATTAGAGGCCATGTGTGTGAATTTTTTCAACTTTGATCATTTTGAGAATTAAACTTCAAAGTTCAGACTTCTTTAGAGGCACTAAATTTTGTGATCCTTCTCTCCCTCTCCCTCAATTCATCTTCTTCTACCTTCAAGCTCTTATCCATGGTTTCCTATGGTGGTGAGCTTCTTCTAGACTCATCTTCTACTTGAAGTGGCGTCTCCATTCATCTTTCTCCTTCTCCATTCCGCTGCAATTAGACCTCAAGAAGAAAAGGAATCCATTGATGAAGAAGATCCAAGGCCTACAAGCTTCACATGGAGCTATATCAATGAGGAGCCTCCAGCAGCAGCAACAGCAGAGGATGAGGATGAGCTCACTCCTCCTGAGCCTCTTGATTTTGATGCAGGTACACATACGGCTCAGGAGGAGGAGGCTATTCCAGAGCAGATTCCAGAGCCATCTCCAGCCCCTGCGTATGCACCTGATGATGCCACACCAGTGGTTGAGCCGAAGCAGACTATTCAAGATTCTTTAGTAGCTCTAGCACTGGATCTTAATGAAGACCAACCACAAGAGGAGCAGGACGTTTAAATTATTTGCATTATGAACACTTTAGTTTAATTTCAGTTATTTTATGATTTATGTCATTTAAATTTCAGCTTTTATGTTTTAGTCTTTTAATTTCAGTAGCATAGTTATTTGTTTGCTTGTACAAAAAGCTTGATTGAATAGTGAATTGATTGAACATTGTATGCAGTGGCTTGTTTGGTATGGAATGAGTGTTTGAAATTGATTGATTGAGAAAATGTATGAATTGAATGGATTGGGATGATTAGATGATTGTTTTGATCAAGTTTGCAGTCATTAGAAGAGAATGAGCATATTGTCATACCCTAATTTCGTCCGGGGACCATTGTTTGATGGCATGCAACCTTTGTTTGACCGCTTCGAGGTACTTGGCACCCTTTGTTGCACAATACGTGAAGTTCCGAGACATGCCGGAACTCAAAAGGAAACATTGTTACGCAATCCGTGAACTTCCATAACATGCCGGAAATCAAAAGGAAGTATTGTTACGCAATCCGTGAGTTTCTGTAACATTTCGAAAGCTAAAAAAGGAGTAATTACATGACCCGTAAGGTTTCGTAACCTTACGAAAAAAAAACAAGTATCGTTACAAAAATTCGTAAAGTTTCGTAACATTACGGAAAAAGAATCACCAAAAAAGCAAAGGGGTGTATTTAGTAAAAAGGGGGGTGCAAATGTTGGACCTTGTGGCCTCAATAATCTTAAGAGGGATAGGCTTAGAATGCAGAAGAAGCAACAACAATCAATTTAATAATGTTCTATAAACATGCAAGGCAAAATTAATTGCAATAACATAAATGAGATAAGGGAAGAGAGAATGCAAACACAGTTTTATACTGGTTCGGCCACAACCCGTGCCTACGTCCAATACTCAAGCAACCCACTTGAGATTTCCACTATCTTTGTAAAATCCATTACAAAGTCTGAACCACACAGGGACAACCCATCCCTTGTGTTCAGGAATCCTTTACAACAAGAGACTCACAGTCTCTTAACCAATCTCATTGAATAAGAAGAATGGAAGAAGAATTCTCTCTTCAAGAGAAGAATATTACAATAAAGATCATGTAGGAATCCTTATAGATTTTGCAAGTGTTTGGCCAAGGATTTCTTTTGAGAGAGCATTTGACAATGAAGTTCTTTTGGAATCTCTCTCATTGTCTTTTGAGAGGATAAGACATTTTTGCCAAGCAAAACTCTCTGCATAAAATTCGTGCCCAAGTCACCTATTTATAGGCCTTTGATGGCCATTCACAAATCTAATGAAAAGATGTGACTGTTGGCGATATTCCTTGAAAATCCTCTCTGGTAATCGATTACAAAATTAGTGTAATCGATTACACAGTTGTTTCTCTTGAACAGTTGTGACCCTTCATTTAAAATTTGAATTCCCAACGTTTAGAGTCTCTGGTAATCGATTACATATGATGTGTAATCGATTACACACTTTCAAACCATTGGTAATCAATTACATGTATTGGTAATCGATTACATGTGCCTTGAATGACTTCAAACCTTTCATTGTGAGGCAAGGCTTGATCTTGAAGAAATCTTGAATCAAGGCTTTGTTTGTTGAAACAATCTTGTATTAATCTTGAAGCAAAATGAGCCTTGTTTAATTCTTCTTATGACATCATCAAAATCATGTATACATACATTCACATTCTCCCCCTTTTTGATGATGACAAACATGTGATTTCTTCTCAACACCATCAAAGCTTGCATGATTTACATTCTCCCCCTTTCTCAAGCAAATTCTTAATTCTTCTTGACATCATCAAAATTTTCATGATTTACATTCTCCCCCTTTTTGATGATGACAACCACCTGTATGTTAGGAGCAACAACAAAGAAAAAATATCTATTTGCATATAGTTTACTCCCCCTTGGTTTTGTAATGATTGCTTATATGAGACAGTTGAAGATGTCATATTTTTCATATGTAAACAAATTGTCTCATAAACAATAGATAATTTTTCTTACTATTTTATCCTTTATCTTTCTCTCCCCCTTTGTCAACATCAAAAACAAATCATGAATAGAGAGGAGAAAGATGTTACCACTTGTTGCAATGTATTAGAATCAAGTGATACCAAAAGGCATTAAAACAATCATTCAATGTTAATCAAGCAAAAACAAGTACAATAACACATCAATCAAACACAATCAAATACAATCAATCATCAAATATTTCAAATCAAATTAATTAAATTAATAATTAACTAACTATACACAATAATTTCTATTAAAAAAAATTCAAAATTCAAAATTCAAATTTCAAATTTCAAATTTCAAATTTTAAATTTTAAATTTTAAATTTCAAATTCCAACTTCCAACTTCCAAATTTTAATTTTCAATTTTCAAATTTAACTTTTCAAATTTCAAATTTCAATTTTCAAATTTCAATTTCAAAATTTAATTTTCAATTTTCAAATTTAACTTTTCAAATTTCAAATTTCAATTTTCAAATTTCAATTTCAAAATTTCCTTTTCTAAATTTGAAATAGTTTTCTTAAAACATGAAACTAATTTCAAAAGTTTCATAGATTCTTTAAAAACAATCAAAAACTCAATCAGGAACAAACATCAAAGACAATACAATCAAACACACAATAAAAAATACAATCAATCAATCATCAAACACAATCAATCAAATTCAATCACAATAATCAAGAACAGTCTAAACTCAAGTAGAAAACAAGTATCAAAAGTAATCAATCAAAGACAAGTGACCTGTTGGTATCATTTGATATTACTTGTTGGGGTTGTTGATCAAGTGGCCTTTGTTTGTTGTCTCCATATATCGCATATTCACTTTTCTTGGGGAGAAATGTGGCCTTCGTTTGTTGTCTCCATAAATCACATATTCATTTATCTTGGAGAGAAAAATGAATAAACTTTGATGCATGCCATGTGTTTGGAGAAATTGCTATCAATGTATCGACTTTGCTGTTCTCCATTTTCATAGTCTTTCATCATGATATCCAGACTTATGATTTTCTTCTCTAAATCACTTGAATAATTTATGACATTATCTTCCCAAGTGATATATCCTTTCTTTTCTTTCTTCTCTTTGAAATTCATCTTGTCGGATTTTTCCATTCTTCTTTTAAACACAGGACAATTGAATCTCATGTGCCCAAGTTGATCGCACTCAGCATTTTGGGGCTAAAGAGAAACCTTCTTCTTTCTTCTTTCATCATCATCTTCTTTCTTCTCTAGTTTTTTTTATGTAGTTGCATTTCTCTCTACCATTGTAGGAATAAAAGAATCAAATTCAATGGCTTCCCATATCTTTAGATCTATGGCTTCTATAAAGATCTGCATTCGGGTTTTCCAATAATGATAACCCTCACCATTGAACATAAGAGCCTATTGATATTTTTTCCCTCAGGAAATGGAAATTTGGATGAGGCCATATCTATTCTTGAAGTTTTTAAACTTTATACAAGAATCCTGCTCTGATACCACTTGTTGGACCTTGTGGCCTCAATAATCTTAAGAGGGATAGGCTTAGAATGCAGAAGAAGCAACAACAATCAATTTAATAATGTTCTATAAACATGCAATGCAAAATTGATTGCAATAACATAAATGAGATAAGGGAAGAGAGAATGCAAACACAGTTTTATACTGGTTCGGCCACAACCCGTGCCTACGTCCAGTACTCAAGCAACCCACTTGAGATTTCCACTATCTTTGTAAAATCCATTACAAAGTCTGAACCACACAGGGGCAACCCATCCCTTGTGTTCAGGAATCCTTTACAACAAGAGACTCACAGTCTCTTAACCAATCTCATTGAATAAGAAGAATGGAAGAAGAATTCTCTCTTCAAGAGAAGAATATTACAATAAAGATCATGTAGGAATCCTTATAGATTTTGCAAGTGTTTGGCCAAGGATTTCTTTTGAGAGAGCATTTGACAATGAAGTTCTTTTGGAATCTCTCTCATTGTCTTTTGAGAGGATAAGACATTTTTGCCAAGCAAAACTCTTTGCATAAAATTCGTGCCCAAGTCACCTATTTATAGGCCTTTGATGGCCATTCACAAATCTAATGAAAAGATGTGACTGTTGGCGATATTCCTTGAAAATCCTCTCTGGTAATCGATTACAAAATTAGTGTAATCGATTACACAGTTGTTTCTCTTGAACAGTTGTGACCCTTCATTTAAAATTTGAATTCCCAACGTTTAGAGTCTCTGGTAATCGATTACATATGATGTGTAATCGATTACACACTTTCAAACCATTGGTAATCGATTACATGTATTGGTAATCGATTACATGTGCCTTGAATGACTTGAAACCTTTCATTGTGAGGCAAGGCTTGATCTTGAAGAAATCTTGAATCAAGGCTTTGTTTGTTGAAACAATCTTGTATTAATCTTGAAGCAAAATGAGCCTTGTTTAATTCTTATTATGACATCATCAAAATCATGTATACATACATTCACATTCTCCCCCTTTTTGATGATGACAAACATGTGATTTCTTCTCAACACCATCAAAGCTTGCATGATTTACATTTTCCCCCTTTCTCAAGCAAATTCTTAATTCTTCTTGACATCATCAAAATCTTCATGATTTACAGCAAATAGCAACCAGGCCCACTTGGGCCTTCCAGATTGTTCCTCCAGATGGTGGTTGCTTTTGGAGGAAGCAACCTGGCTCGCCTGGGCAAGCTGAGCTCGCCTGGGCGAGCTGGGTGGCATGCTCCTCCCCTATTTTCCTATAAATAGAGGGAGGAGTGAAGAAGAAAAGGGTTCAGCCCTTCTGATACTTCGTAATCACTTAAAATTAGTGAGGAAAATTGTTTCCATGTAGAAAATCCAAGCCGAGGCGCTTCCGTAACGTTTTCGTGGGTAATTTCGTGAAGATTTTCAATCGTTCTTCGTCGTTCATTCTTCGGTCTTCAACCGGTAAGTTCCCGAAATCGAACTTTTCAATTCATTCTATGTACCCTTGGTGGTCCCCATTTGTTTCGCGTACTTTTATTATCATTTCATTTACTTTCCGTACCCCCTTTTGACGTGCTTTAGTCATTTACTTAAGTCATTTTCTTGCCTAATCAAAAAATAAAATAAATTTCCACCGATCATTTGATTTGTAATATCTGTTAATTTTTGTTAAAGTGAAATCCGACCGTTCGGTCATGCCGTAACCACGTTGGAAACCAAAAAGAGGTAAAAATAATAATATAATAATAAAAAAATATCTTTTAGTAAAATAAACCAAGAAAAAGCAATCGGCCGTTTCTCTTTGGGATTTCTCTTTCTTAATTGAATTGACTAATAACTAAAGTGAAACTAAAGCTAAAATCAACTCGCAAAGTCAAGCTCGTCCGCAAAAAATCACTAAAAAGGATTTTAAGGTCCGATACCTCAGTTTTTCTCCCCAAGTAAAAATGGGTCATTTTAAGGTCCAATGCCTTAAAAAGACCTCCTTCCAAGTAAAAAGAATTGCTTGATTCGCCCTTTAAAAAGAACTACGTAGGTCTGATTTCCTCTTCGATGGAGGGTACGTAGGAGCAAGAGCCCCGCTTTTGTTGACCTCAAAAATAAAAAAAGAAATAAAAGGTTTAAATAGATAATTTCACACAATCCTAATCTAAGGCTGTTGTCCTTTGGGACAAACGTGAGAGGTGCTAATACCTTCCTCAAACGTAAATACAACTCCCGAATCTGGAATATTCTTCATGACCGGTTTCCTTCGGTTTTTCTGACATTTTCCACAAATAAACGTTGGTGGCGACTTCGTGCATTTTCTTCCTTTGGAAGACAAACCCGTGATCCTCGCCTCGCTCGCCCGCAAAAGGGTAGGTTGCGACAGTTGGCGACTCCACTGGGGACTGTTTTTGTGAGTTAGGCCTATTTTTAAGAAATTGTGGAATTGTGAAACTTTGTGTGTGCATTTTTTTTGAACTGTGTAAATATAATAAATGTTGCCTTTTCCACATTTTTACACTGCATTCTAAGCACCCACGGGTTTGAGTAAAAAAGGGGCCCTATACCCGGGTCTATGGGAATCTAAGGAGTGGAGGTGAATTTATGGTCATGCTAGGTCTCCGACTTGCTTGATAATAGTGAAACCTCGTCTAGAGCTTTATCTCTTTATAATGTGTTGTCGCTGGTATTCCATACCGCCGCAATATTATTATCTTGAGTGATGATACCTCTAGAAAACAGCCATGTGAGATATGGATCGTTGGGAGTAGTTATTAGAGCCCCCTAGATATTATCCTATAGGTCCCCAAATAGGGGCATAGAGCAAACATGCTCTGTGCCATTTTATTCTCATGCATTCTTCTGCGATTAGCACATAAATTATAGTTTTGCTGTATAGCTAGTGATATTTCGTCTCTTTAGAGAATGCGTCACTTTTTAATGCATACGTTGGGGCACTGCAATGCCTTGAACGTAGTATTATAAAGATTGGTCTTTTCAGTCTCGTATATGTAAAGTTGCCACTTGTTTTTCTTTTCGTTTCATGCATTCACATTGCATCATTCATATCGGAGCCTTGATTCACCCCTTTTTAGGTAAATGATGGGGACAAATCAAAACGAAAAAAGATTCTATCAAGTCAAGATTAAGGGCCTAGATGTCACCAGCCTTAAGGAGTTAGGACGGTTGATGGGACCCCTCCAAAGGCAAGCCTTCTGCAAAGTGTACGGAAAGATTTTAGATTTGACCACAACAGAGGTATTTACGGAAGCCGTTGTATCCCTCGCCCAATACTATGACCAGCCGTTGAGATGCTTCACGTTTGGGGACTTCTAAATAGTACCGACTGTTGAAGAATTTGAGGAGATTTTGGGATGCCCACTTGGGGGAAGAAAACCGTATCTTTTCTCCGGGTTTCTTCCCTCCTTGAGCAAGATTGCAGCTGTGGTCGGAGATTCGGTGAGAGAGTTGGATCGTATGAAGCAAACTCGAAACGGCATAGTGGGCCTACCACGAAAATACTTGGAAGGCAAGGCAAGGGATATGGAGAATCAAGAGGAATGGATCCCGTTTGCGAATATACTAGATTTGCTAATCTTTGGGGTTGTCCTCTTTCCAAACGTGGACGGTTTGGTGGACCTAGCTGCAATTGATGCTTTCCTTGCATATCACCATAGCAAGGAGAGCCCGGTGGTAGCTATCTTGGCGGACTTATTTGATACATTTGACCGAAGGTGCGAGAAGAATAGCACATGGATTGTCTGCTACTTACCCGCTCTTTGTGTGTGTTTGGTTTCACACCTATTCCAACAAGACATAAGGCACCCATGTCCGCTTCAAAGTTATCGCTCGTGCGTCGAAAAGAGAAGAGTAGATTGGGACCAATACTTGGCTGGGATAGGAGGCAACACAATCAACTGGTTTCCTCGATGGAAGGAAGGAAAGGAGGGAGTTCTCTTCTCATGTAGGGACTACCCAAATGTTCCGTTGATAGGGACAAGGGGTTGTATTAACTATAATGCCGCACTTGCCATAAGACAGTTAGGGTACCCCATGAGGGGAGCACCGACGGAAGAGAGCCTCACGCCTTTCCTTGTGAGAGATTTCGGCGTGCAAAGTCTCAAGATTGTACAAAGAGTCCACAAGGTGTTGGAAAGCCCGTTAAGGAAAGATAAAGAACTTAGGGGCATCCGTAATGGCATCATCGGTGGTTATCATGAATGGCTAAGAGTTCATACACGAGGGTTAGATTGGCTCTCCAAGTTGAAAATTATTAACGAGGAGAACTTCGAAGCTCCAGAAGAGGATGAAGAAGTCCAAGCTCTAAAATCAGAGCTAGGAAAGGCAAGACTCGCCAAAGAAAAATTCAAGTTAGTTGCTACAGACATCCGGAAAGAGTGTTTCGAATTACGAGAGGAAAATGCGGCTACCGCAAGAGCCCTCGAACGAGAAACCAAGAGGGCTCGCAAGGAAGAGCATGGCCGAAATAAATTCCGAGGAGCTTTGTGGGGCAGCAACAATGAGCTCAAGCTGCGGAGAGAGGAAAGAGACTAGTCACGAGTACATGGCATGGTCTTAAAGGAGGAGTTAGCTGCTTGCTCAAGATCCAAGAGGAGTTTGGACCAACACTTAGAAGCCACGGAGCAAAGCATGCTAGCTATAATAGGGCAGTACAAAGAAGAGTTAAACCAATCTTTGACCCATGAACAAAAACTAGTAGAGGACTTCGCTGACTTCGCACAAGCGTACGCCGAGAAGGAAGCAAGAGGGAGGGTGATTGATGTATTGCATCAAGAAGCGACCATGTGGATGGATAGGTTCGCCTTGACCTTAAATGGAAGTCAAGACCTCCCGCGACTACTAGCCAAAGCAAAGGCCATCACTGAAGTGTGTTCAGCCCCAGAGGAAATTCACGGGCTAATCAATTACTGTCAACACATGATAGATTTAATGGCCCATATAATTAGAAACCGTTAGTTTCTGTTGTAACACTTTTGTATGATCTTGGCTAGATAAAAGCTTTTGTTCCTTTTTATAAAAAGAGAAGTTCTGAAACTCATCACGTTGTCTAAAAAGGCCTTGAGGTGGATCCAAGTGCTCTAATCATTCATTAGCATATTCATGTTTTGGTGGCATACTCACCACTGTTTGTTTCTTTAGGGAACTCACCATAACTAAAAAAGCGCAAAGGCACCCCTGTAACACCCGATCCAGAAGTAAGATGGATAACGAAGAGGGAGTGCAAGAACAGATGAAGGCCGACCTATCAGCCTTAAAAGATCAAATGGCTTCTATCACGGAGGTCATGCTAAAGCTTCAAAAAACTATAGAAGATAATGCTACGGCGGCCGCTTCCAATACAACTAGGGAAGCGGAATCGGTGCTACAGCCCGTAGTAAACTTGGGTTGAGACAGAAACAGGACGGGTTTTAATCGGAGGTATAGTCCTCAGGCCTACCCTTATGGTTTGCCTCCAGACTTCACTCCCCGTACCGCTCCAGATGATTTGAGCCAAGTCCCTACCTTCGAGGGGAAGCTCCTTCCTCATGCCGACTATCCTCTGCAAGAAGATGATGAAGGAGATGCCCATTTAGGCCCTCTACTTCCCCTCAAGGAACCAGCCCCCCATGAGTTGCCCCAACCAAACATAGTCCGCCACGTCCCGTCTCCATCCGTTAAGGAACTCGTTCCCTTTGCAAAAGACAAGGGAAAGATTGATCTACTTGAAGAGAGGCTGAGAGCGGTAGAAGGCCTCGGCAACTATCTGTTCTCGGATTTAGCGGATCTGTGTCTGTACCTGACATCATCATTCCTCCCAAGTTTAAAGTACCAGATTTTGATAAATATAAAGGGACGACGTGTCCAAAAAGTCATCTTCGGATGTACAGCCAAAGGATGGGGGCATATTCTACGGACGAAAGGCTGTTAATACACTTCTTTCAAGTCATCTTCGGATGTACAGCCAAAGAAAGAAGGTCTTCAAGGAAAGGCGGTGACCTTGGAAGAGGCTCATGAGTTTCTTCATCTCATCCAACAAAGTGAGTTTAAGGTAGTTGAGCAACTGAATAAAACTCCGGCAAGGATTTCTTTGCTCGAACTGCTCATAAACTCTGAGCCTCATCGTGCACTATTGGTAAAGGTCCTCAACGAAGCCCACGTAGCACACGACATCTCAGTCGAGGGTTTTGAAGGCATTGTTAATCATATAAATAACTATATTACGTTCGCGGAAGAAGAGATTCCCGTTGAAGGGAGAGGGCACAACAAAGCTCTACATGTGTCTGTCAGATGCATGGACCATGTCGTTGCTAAGGTACTCATCGACAATGGTTCAAGTTTAAATGTGATGCCAAAGACCACCTTGGAGAAATTTCCTTTTAATGCGTCACGTCTAAAACCGAGTTCGATGGTAGTACGAGCCTTTGACGGTAGTCGGCGGGAGATGATGGGGGAAATCGACATCCCCATTCAGATAGGCCCCTATGATGCAATCCTATCCCGCAAGGGCATTGGGTAGAAGACTCCAAGTAGATTGGGCTAGAGATCCAAGGGAAGGCCCTAGGGTTCTCATCAGCCTTAGGGTAGATTTCGAGCCCATGGGCTAAGTATAAGCCCGCTTATCTTTGTAAATATTAGAATAGGTTTTTCCTTCGTTTGGGCCTTGTATTTTGGCCATTCTAGTAGTATAGGGTTTTAGCCTTGTATTTCAGGGCATTTTGAGTAGTCTTTGTAGGAAGGACTTTTTTTTTTTGTATTTTCATATTTTTTGTCATGGGGGTGAGCTTAGCTATTATAGGGGGTGTGTAGCTAAGTTCTAGCTTCTCATCTCAAGGAGGTGAGCTTAGCTATTAGAGAGGTATGTGTAGCTAAGCTCTAGCTTCTTTAGGAATCTTCTTAAGGAAGCTTCTCAAGGAGGTGAGCTTAGTTATGAGAGGGGTGTGTGTAGCTAAGCTCTAGCTTCTCAAGGAAGTTTTCTCAAAGAAGCTTCTCAAGGAAGTTTTCTCAAGAAAGCTTCTCAAGGAAGCTACCTAGTCTATAAATAGAAGCATGTGTAACACTTGTTGTAACTTTGATCAATGAGAGTCTTGTGAGACACAACTCAAAGTTCAACTTCTCTCCCTTTTTCTTCCTTCAATTTCGTGCTCCCCCCTCTCTCTTTCTCTCCCTCTTTCTTTTCCTCCATTAAAGCATCCTCTCCAAGCTTCTTATCCAAGGCTTATCTTGGTGGTGAAGCTCCTTCTTCCAAGGCTTATTCCCTAGTGGATGGCGCCTCCTCTCTCCTTTTCTCCTTTGTCTTCCGCTGCATCTCCATGGTGGAAAATCACCATTAAAGGACCTCATTGAAGCTCAAAGATCCAGCCTCCATAGAAGCCCCACAAGCAAGCTTCCATCACCCTACACTTGCAATGTGGTTTTTCAAGTGATGGACATAAATTCCGCCTACATCTGCCTTTTCGGGAGACCCTGGATTCATGCGCTAGGAGTGGTCCCTTCGACGCTTCACCAGAAATTGAAATTCGCGGTTGGTGGACTCTTGGTGATAGTGTCAGGCGAAGAAGATATGTTGGTGAGCTGCCCCTCCTCCGCACCATATGTAGAAGCAGCGGAGGAATCATTGGAAACAACTTTCCAATCCTTCGAGGTGGTGAGTTGTGCCTCTATGGAAATGAGTCCGTCGTTGCCTTGTCTCTCTAAGGCGGCCCTAATGGTGGCACGAGTGATGCTCAGGCACGGTTATGAGCCCAGAATGGGTCTGGGCAAGGACAGCCACGGGAATGCCGTACAAATATGGGTTGGGGTATGAACCCGGGAAATCGGGAAGAAGGAATGCGCTGTCAAGACTCCGGGCAGATAGGGCATGGCCCGACCATGTTAGCCAGTGTTTCACAAGTGTCGGGATAATGTTCGAGGAAGAGGTAGCGGCAATAGGAGAGGAGTCTCCACAAGATCCGCCAAGTTTCGTACGACCGTGCCATCCCAATTCCCAAGTGGGGAACTGGCGCGTGATGAGCTAGTCAGAAGTCTATACTGCTGATTCAATGTAATTAGAGGCTATAGATTCCTTTCTCTTTTGTTTTGTGAAATCTACCTTATTAAATAACAAAGAGATCTTGTTTCATCTGTTCTTGCGATCCCACCTTTTTCTCATATCATTTTGCATGTTTTTTGTGTTTTGTCATGAATGGTATAGATGTGAGGATCGATTCTTTGAGGATCCTAACAACGAGGGTTTGATAATCAATTTTGACCGAGAAGTAAGTCAAACAATAAACGAAGAAGAGGAAGAGGACGTCCTTTCACCAGAGTTGGAGAGGTTAATCGCTTAGGAAGAACGTGAAATGAAGCCTCACCAAGAGGGAACCGAACTGATAAACTTAAAAATCGGAGAGGGAAAGAAAGAAGTGAAAGTAGGAACCAGTATGACCGCACCTATCCGCCAAGGTTTGATAACCCTTCCTGAAGAATATCAAGACATCTTTGCATGGTCGTACCAAGACATGTTAGGTCTGGACCTCGACATTGTGCAGCATAAGTTGCCATTGAATCCTGGGTCTTCCCCGGTTAAGCAAAAACTACGAAGGATGAGACCCGAAATGTCTTTGAAAATTAAAGAGGAAGTGAGAAAGCAGTTCGATGCGGGTTTTTTGGCTGTAGCTCGATACCTGGAGTGGGTAGCCAACATTGTCCCGATCCCAAAAAAGGACGGCAAAGTGCGAATGTGCATAGACTATCGGGACTTAAACCGAGCCAGTCCTAAAGACAATTTTCCCTTGCCACACATTGATATACTGGTAGATAACACAGCCAAGTTTGCCCTTTTCTCCTTTATGGATGGTTTCTCAGGGTATAATCAGATAAAGATGGCACCCGAAGACGTGGAGAAGACTACTTTCGTCACCCTATGGGGAACATTCTGCTACAAAGTGATGGCCTTCAGGCTGAAAAATGCTGGGGCAACCTATCAGCGTGTCATGGTGGCGTTGTTCCATGACATGATGCATAAAGAGATAGAAGTCTATGTAGATGACATGATTGCCAAATCTCGGACCGAGGACGAACACCTCGTCAATCTGCGTAAGCTGTCTGGAAGGCTGCGGAAATACCAACTGAAACTAAACCCCGCCAAGTGCACCTTCGGGGTGAAATCGGGGAAGTTATTGGGATTTATCGTGAGCCAGAAAGGGATAGAGATAGATCCCGAGAAAGTGAAGGCCATTCTCGAAATGCCAGAGCCACGCACGGAGAAGCAAGTTCGAGGTTTCCTGGGCAGGTTGAATTACATCGCGAGATTTATCTCGCAACTCACCCCTACCTGCGAGCCCATCTTCAAACTATTGCGTAAGAACCAGGCGATCCTGTGGAACAGCGACTGCCAAGAGGCCTTCGAAAAAATCAAACAGAGCCTCGCGAATCCTCCAGTGCTCATGCCACCTGTAACAGGAAGACCTTTTTTCCTGTACATGACTGTGTTAGACGAGTCTATGGGGTGCGTGTTGGGTCAGCACGATGACTCTGGGAAAAAGGAACAAGCCATTTACTATTTAAGCAAGAAGTTTACCGCCTGTGAGATGAATTACTCAATGTTGGAAAGGACGTGTTGCGCCTTGGTATGGGCGTCACATCGCCTTAGGAAGTACATGCTCAATCATACCATGTGGCTTATTACCAAAATGGATCTTGTGAAATACATCTTTGAGAAACCGGCCCTCATGGGACGAATCGCTAGGTGGCAGGTACTACTATCTGAATTCAATATTGTGTACGTCACCCAAAAGGCAATAAAGGGAAGCGCCTTGGCAGATTATTTGGCCCAACAACCCCTCCTAGATTATCGGCCGATGCACCCTGAGTTTCCGGATGAAGACATCATGGCCCTATTCGAAGAGAAGCGAACGCACGAGGATATAGACAAATGGATTGTTTGTTTCGATGGGGCATCTAATGCTTTGGGCCATGGAGTAGGGGCAGTCCTTGTATCCCCAGATGATCAATGTATTCCTTTCACGACCAGGCTAGGTTTCGATTGTACCAACAATATGGCCGAATATGAAGCGTGCGCCCTTGGGATTCAAGCGGCCATTGATTTTGACGTAAAGCTACTCAAAGTGTATGGAGACTCGGCTTTGGTAATACGCCAGTTGAGAGGAGAATGGGAAACTAGGGATCAAAAGTTGATACTCTATCAAACTCATATCTTGAAGTTAGCCAAATTCTTTGATGACATTTCTTTCCACCACATACCTCGGGAAGAGAACCAAATGGCCGATGCATTGGCCACCTTGGCATCGATGTTTCAACTTGCCCCACACGGGGATCTGCTGTACATTGAATTCAGATCTCGGGGCAAGCCGACACATTGTCGTGCGATAGAGGAAGAGCGAGATGGGAAACCGTGGTATTTCGACATCAAACAGTGTGTCGAGAACCAAGAATATCCACCAGGGATTTCCGACAATGACAAAAGAACGTTAAGGAGATTGGCTACTGGTTTCTTTGTGAGTGGTACCATCCTGTACAAACGAAACCACGACGTGACCCTCCTGTGATGTGTAGATGCCAAAAAGGCAAACTACATGATCGAGGAAATCCACGGGGGTTCATTTGGGACACATGCCAATGGGCATGCTATGGCCAGGAAGATCCTTAGAGCAGGTTATTACTGGCTCACTATGGAAAGCGATTGTTGCGCCCATGTAAGGAAATGCCATAAATGTCAAGCGTACGCGGACAATGTCAATGTTCTGCCACATCCTCTGCATGTCATGTCCGCCCCTTGGCCTTTTTCCATGTGGGGGATAGATGTCATTGGGGCCATCGAACCCAAAGCTTCGAACGGTCATCACTTCATTCTCGTGGCAATAGATTATTTCACCAAATGGGTCGAAGCGGCTTCTTATACCAATGTCAGGAGGAGTGTAGTGGTCAGATTCATAGAGAAGGAACTGATTTGTCGATACGGACTCCCCAGGAAGATCATTACTGACAATGGCACCAATCTGAATAACAAAATGATGCAGGAAATGTGCAGGGATTTCAAGATCCAACATCATAACTCCACCCCCTATCAGCCAAAGAAGAATGGGGTTGTGGAGGCTACAAATAAAAATATTAAGAAGATTATTCAGAAGATGATGGTGTCATACAAAGATTGACATGAGATGTTGCCTTTTGCCCTGCATGGATATCGAACCTCGGTACGAACTTCTACTGGGGCAACACCGTATTCCTTGGTTTATGGGATGGAAGCGGTACTCCCATTTGAGGTAGAGGTCCCTTCCCAGAAGTTACTAGCGGAATCAGACCTAGAAGAATCAGAGTGGGCTCAAACACGCTACGACCAACTCAACCTTATTGAAGCTAAGCGTTTGACGGCCATGAGCCATGGGCGCCTGTATCAACAAAGGATAAAGAACGCGTTTGACAAGAAGGTACGCCCGCGCAAATTCAATCAGGGGGACCTTGTCCTGAAAAAGATATCCTACGTTGTTAAAGATAATCGAGGGAAGTGGGCCCCGAATTACGAAGGACCTTTCGTTGTGAAAAGGGCTTTTTCTGGGGGGGCTCTGGTGCTCACCAACATGGATGGCGAGGAGCTACCATCGCCCGTGAACTCCGATGTCATTAAGCGATATTACGCTTGAAATCTGAGGCAATTGAGGAAACCGCTGCATGTTCTTTTTATTTTTGTGTTTGTGTGTTCTTCTTGGTATCCTCCAGGGATTCCTGTCCGCTGTCATTGTCTCGTCACAGTTCTTTAAAAGAAGAGAACATGGGTCTGAGGCTTCAGTCCTCACTTTGGTTTTAAACCATGTGCAGTTTGTAATAACCTGAGCCCTTTCGCTCAGTTCATGGGGTGCCTCAAGCGCTTAATTAAAACTGAACCTAACCAGCTTTCACTAAGAGGATTATTGCATTTGAAAACATTCATGCATACGCATACGCATGCATATTTTGTGATAACAGGGGCAGAATCGTCTTAGGCAACGGTCAGAGGTCGAGACAAGGTTAAAGGCAGAAACCAATCAAGGTAAGACAACGACGCGGTCACGATTTGCCACGCATTGTTGTTTCCTACTTTCAGGTACTTATGGACGGACGCAAGGAGAGGCTAGGGTCACGACCAATAGGTCGTCATCCTTTGCCTAGCCTGGGACAAATGGAAAGCGTCGCTGCAAAGCAACCTAGTATCCTTTAAAAATCTCCAGTAATTATTGTTGTTGTGTCTATAAAGTAAGTATTAGATGCCTAATCTACCATGAGGGGTTTCGAGTAAGCGAACGCTGACCCTTAGGAGTCTTACTTATTTCCCAAAAAAAAAGTAGAGGTTAGCTCGCCTGGGCGAGCAACCCCTGTACGAGATGGGTTAAAAGAGGGGGAGGGGAACGTTTTCTTCACCCAAAAGTTCCTCCCCCCCCCCCCCCACTTTCAAAAAACGCAAAGCCACGGGACTTGCTGTTTTTGCTCCCCCAAGCCACCTTTGGTTGCATTTTGCTTTCATTTTTGATACTCCTACTCACTCCAACAAGTAAGTATCTCATCCTTGAGCTTTCTAGCTTTCCATTGATGTATTTTGGTCTTCTTTTGGTGCTCTAAATTGTAGGAATGTGCTCAAATCTATGGGGCAATTTTGGTTTTGTTTCATGCTCGATTGGTTTGAGTTAGGGGGTTGTAAGAGATGGCCTTAGGCCTATGTTGCATTCTGGAGTAATGGGGCATGCCACATTGCCCCCATTCTGTTGCTATTCATGCCAAAACATGCGCCCACCAAGTGCTCGGTGAAATGCCTCAATGACATATGGGCATGGTTTTGTAAGCTTGGGATTGTGGGACTGTTTTATATGTATAGGGACAACATGAAGGATTTAAAATGAGTGCCCGAATGCGATTCTAGGCCTAGGAACCCAAACTTTTAATTTCAATACAAGGAAGCATGACTTACGCCTATGAATCTAAGTTTTGGTTTTGAATGTAAAAAGGCATGAATATTAGGACATGTTCGAGAGGTTTTTATTAGAATTTAAATTTGGCTGCCCCATGAGGAATACCTTGCACCTAGGTAGCATGGAAAATACCTTTCAACGGTATGTATATATGTGAATATATATAGCATGGAAATACCTTGCAAAGTGTGTGAATATATGGCATAAAAATACCTTGCAAAGTGTGAATGTATAGCAAATAATGCATTTCAAAAATCTGTACATGTAGGATGGGTAGCGTGAAAGTGTTTTTAAAAATATGTGTATTTGTAAGTAGGTAGCAAAAGAAGCCATCCAAAAAATGTGTGTATATATATAGGATGTAGCATGAAAAGGTTTGTAAAAAAATATGTACATGGATATATGTCGTAAAATGCTTCTCACAAATTTTTATGTGTGCAAATGCGTATGTGTCATAAAATAGCACAGCCCCAATATTATTATTTTATAAAGTGCATATTGACACTCGCGCCATATAAGTGTTGTTTGGCTCTTGTTTGTAATGATTGGTATATTTCTTGCAAACTAACTTTCCAAATGTTGTCCTCGCAGGAATGCCTCCGAGGAAGCTCTCCGCAAAGAGATCTAGGAGGGACACTGCGGCCGAAGGAACTAGCGCTGCTCCTGAGTTTGACAGCCATCGTTTCAGGAGCGCAGAGCACCAGTAGTGTTTTGAGGCCATCAAAGGATGGTAGTTCCACCGAGAGAGACGCGTCCAGCTCAGGGACGATGAGTACACAGATTTTCAGGAAGAGATAGTTCGCTGGCGTTGGGCATCGCTGGTCACTCCCATGGCTAAGTTTGACCCGGATATAGTTATAGAGTTTTACGCTAATGCTTGGCCCACGGAGGAGGGCGTGCAGGACATGCGGTCATAGGTAAGGGGCCAGTGGATTCCTTTTGATGCAGACGCCCTTAGCCAGTTCCTGGGTGACCCGCTAGTGTCAGAGGAGGGCCAGGAGTGCGAGTTTAGTCAGAGAAGGAACCAGGCCGATGGATTTGACGAGGAGGCCATCGACCAGCTGTTATGCATACCAGGTTAGGATTTTGCCTGAACCGCTGCCGGGAGGCGGGTGCGGATCATGCACACCAGCATGACCACCCTGACTCAGATGTGGATGATGTTGCTGCTCAGCAACATCCTGCCCAGCGATCATAACTCCGACCTCCCTCTGCCGAAGTGTCAGCTGGTGTATGCCATCCTGACACAGATGAGCGTCCATGTGGCTCAGTTGATCGCTGATGCCATTTATTTATTTGCAGGTATGCCACCTACCAGGCACCCTCTAGACCTAGATAAGTCTAACAGGGCCTTGGGTTTTCCAGCATTGATCACGGGTCTCTGCCAGTCATTCGGGGTTCCCGTCACACCTAGTAAGGTGATTCGATCGTCGATCACCCGAGCCTTTATTGAGAAGTATTGCATGCCTAGACAGGCGCAGGGTGATGCACCGTAGGCCGCTGACGCACCGCTACCACCTTATCAGGCTGATCCAACCACAGGGGGCAGGTGCAGATCCATGAGAGTCTCTACTAGCTCAGCCTCAGTCAGCAGAGCTAGGGTTTCGCTCCTTTTGCGTGCCCTACTCCAAATCAGTTCAGGGCTGAGGTTGCATGGCCCGGAGATTGGCCTGAGGCCCAGGCAGGGGAGGCGCTCGCAGAGGCTCCCGGCGATGCAGAGGAGGCCCGCATGGATGAGAAGATGATAGATTTACTCGGTTTCTTAGGAGGGAGTGGAGCCACATGACCGGGGGATCCCCAGATTCATATTCTCTTTTAGGTTTCCTCTTTTATCTGTTACATATTTTATTTTTTATAACTTGAGGGACTAACGTTTGTTTTGTTTTTTCGATTGTCTTTTGTTTTGTGCCTACGTTTTGTTTGGACTGTTGCGTTAGTGTTTACTTCGTTATTGTCGATAATGTTTGTTGAAATTCTGGAACCGTGTAGAGTTTTCATTTAGGAATGTCGTCCTAAAAAATAAAATGAACAAAAAAATCATGATAACGCCAAGAATAGAAAAAAGAAAGAGGCGTTGTGAACAAATGCCATGTCTATATATAAAGAAAAGAAAAGAGTTTTTTATATGTAAAAGAAAAAATGTATGGAAAGATTTTGTGTGTGTGTAAATAATGCGTGAAAAGAAATTCTTGTGTGTGAGCAACGAGTGTATATAAAGAAATTTTTGTATAAACCACGAGTGTATGTTGAAAAAAAAACGAAAAAAGAAATCTTTGAACAGGAATAGAGTTTGTATATAGACCGTGTTGATATAAAGAGAAAGAGTTTTTAATGCGTGTGTATACAGAAAAAGTTTGTTGTGTATAGGAATGTAGGTGTACAAAGAAAAAGTTTTTCTCATAGATAACGATGGATGTATAGTTTTTGCAAACGTAAAAAATGAAACAAAAAGAAAAAAGAAAGAAAGACCTCGAAGGTCGGCATGTTATGATCATAGGAAGCATAAATCATTCGTAGAGAGCAAACGTATCTTTTGGAAGCAAGAGACTGACGCTAAGTTTATTTTCCGGAATAACCAAGATAAGAATGGATGGATTCATTGAACCAATGAATGAACATAATTTGGAAAAGTTGGGTCTGTTTGTGTAAATCCCCGGCTGTAGTATCACAATGCCATAAACTGGATGCTTGAGTACCCACCTAGCTGTAGCCATGACTAATTTTGCACATTGTTTCCAAATCATCATTGTTACGCGTGCCTTGTGGAAATGATATGGAAGTTTAACCCGAAACCGACACCCTGACACATGAATTTGTCTTGCCCCAAATATCAAAATCGGGCTCACACGATGAAAAGACCATGTTGAGACACAACCTTAAGCTACTTTGAACCTTGGCCTGTGAAGAGAATCCTCACCCTTTCCCCCGAAGAGAAGGACATAGAATCTCCTCAAGGGAAAGCGAATAGTGAATGCTAAAACCCAAATTCCCAAAGAAAGAAATGGAAAGGGAGAAATGAAAAGAAAGAAAAGGAAGAAATGAAAAGAGAAGAAATGAAGGATTCCCTATCAAAGATCGGAAGAAAGTAAAAAGGAAAAGATCGGAGGAAAACAGAACAATTCCCGATTAATAAAGGAAAGAGGACAGAGGATCTTCAGACCAAAAAAGAAAAGGGAAAACCCATTTTTTAAGTGGTTCTTCCTTTGGGATTGCCATTCAAGGTCGCTCCCAACTGGTGTTATCCCGCCCCACATAAACAAAGAAGAAAGGACCGGAACACCTAGCTTCCTCTCCAAAAACACTACCCTCGAGAAAATCCTATTTGATCCGTGATCGTGCGTGTGATCTTTTGGTTCGATAGGAAATCATGTGCAAAATAAAGTCATGGTGCAGTTATGGTTTGGGATTAGGGTAAAACACTTGCATGTGTGAGTTTTTATACACTATGAGTGATTTTATTCCCAGTTTCAGTTTGACCCGACGTTTCCCCTGAATGTTCATTTAAAAGCTAAATGTTGACGTCCTGCCCTTCATTTTCGGTTACAAGGAAAATTACTTTTGGAATGTTCATTGTTTCTCTAAGATATGGTGCTCTCGCGAATGATTTATTTTTCCTTGCTAAAGCATGTTCGCCTTTTTAGGTGAAAGAACCCGGTGGACCATTTGGTCCTACCAACAAATCGAGGCTGGAGCCCCACGAATTGAGTGCCTAGCGCTGTTCGTCTATCCTCCACCCTCAAATCTTATTTGGAGACCCATGAATTGATTGCCTAGCGTTGTTCATGCGTCCTCCACAATCGAGGCTGGAGCCCCACGAATTGATTGCCTAGCGCTGTTCGTCTATCCTCCACCCTCAAATCTTATTCGGAGACCCATGAATTAATTGCCTAGCGCTGTTCATGCGTCCTCCACCATCGAGTCTGGAGCCCCACAAATTGATTGCCTAGCGTTGTTCGTCTATCCTCCACCCTCAAATCTTATTCGGAGACCCATGAATTGATTGCCTAGCGTTGTTCATGTGTCCTCCACCATCGAGTCTGGAGCCCCACGAATTGATTGCCTAGCACTGTTCGTCTATCCTCCACCCTCAAATCTTATTCGGAGCCCCATGAATTGATTGTCATTCATGCATCCTCCACCATCGAGTTTGGAGCCCCACGAATTGATTGCCTAGTGCTATTCGTCTATCCTCCACCCTCAAATCTTATCCGGAGCCCCATGAATTGCTTGTTATTCATGCATCCTCCACCATCGAGTCTTGAGCCCCACGAATTGATTGCCTAGCACTGTTCGTCTATCCTCCACCCTCAAATCTTATCCGGAGCCCCATCAATTGCATGTCATTCATGTATCCTCCACCATCAAGTTCGGAGCCCTATGAATTGATTACCTAGCGCTGTTAATGCATCCTCCGTTATCAAGCACGGAGCCTCCGATGACTGGAAAATATGGTTTTTTGTTATTTTCCCGATCGGTTCCTTCGCCAAACATGTGTATTTGTGTATATTATGTTATTGGTGTTTTTTGTTGTTTGTGTTTGTTTTGTGTTTTGCAGAGAAAGAAGAAGGAGAGACGAAAGTCGTCATAGACTAATCACGGAAAGGGCGAAGATGGACGAAATCAGTGTTTTATCTTTGCTTTCCTCTTATCTCCGATTAAAGGTACGTAAAGAGGGACAACTGTCATACCCTAATTTTGTCCGGGGACCATTGTTTGATGGCATGCAACCTTTGTTTGACCGCTTCAAGGTACTTGGCACCCTTTGTTGCACAATACGTGAAGTTCCGAGACATGTCGAAAATCAAAAGGAAGCATTGTTACGCAATTCGTGAACTTTCGTAACATGCCAGAAATCAAAAGGAAGTATTGTTACGCAATCTGTGAGTTTTCGTAACATTCCGAAAGCTAAAAAAGGAGTAATTACATGACCCGTAAGGTTCCATAACCTTACGGAAAGAAAACAAGTATCGTTACGAAAATTCGTAAAGTTTCGTAACGTTACGGAAAAGGAATCACCAAAAAAGCAAAGGGGGATGTATTTAGTAATAAGGGGGGTGCAAATAGCAACCAGGCCCACTTGGGCCTGCCAGATTGTTCCTCCAGAAGGCGGTTGCTTCTGGAGGAAGCAACCTGGCTCGCCTGGGCGAGCTGGGTGGCAAGCTCCTCCCATATTTTCCTATAAATAGAGGGAGGAGTGAAGAAGAAAAGGGTTCAACCCTTCTGGTACTTCGTAATCACTTAAAATTAGTGAGGAAAATTGTTTCCGTGAAGAAAATCCAAGCCGAGGCACTTCCATAACGTTTTCGTGGGTAATTTCATGAAGATTTTCAACCGTTCTTCGTCGTTCGTCGTTCGTCGTTCGTTCTTCGTCGTTCTTCGGTCTTCAACCGGTAAGTTCCCGAAATTGAACTTTTCAATTCATTCTATGTACCCTTGGTGGTCCCCATTTGTTTCGCGTACTTTTATTATCGTTTCATTTACTTTCCGTACCCCCTTTTGACGTGCTTTAGTCATTTACTTAAGTCATTTTCTCGCCTAATCAAAAAATAAAATAAATTTCCACCGATCATTTGATTTGTAATATCTGTTAATTTCTGTTAAAGTGAAATCCGACCATTCGGTCATGCCGTAACCACGTTGGAAACCAAAAAGAGGTAAAAATAATATTATAATAATCAAAAAATATCTTTTAGTAAAATAAACCAAAAAAAAGAAATCGGACGTTTCTCTTTGGGATTTCTCTTTCTTAATTGAATTGACTAATAACTAAAGTGAAACTAAAGCTAAAATCAACTCGCAAAGTCAAGCTCATCCGCAAAAAATTACTAAAAAGGAATTTAAGGTCCGATACCTCAGTTTTTCTCACCATGTAAAAATGGGTCATTTTAAGGTCCAATGCCTTAAAAAGACCTCCTTCCAAGTAAAAAGAATCGCTTGATTCGCCCTTTAAAAAGAACTACGTAGGTCTGATTTCCTCTTCGATGGAGGGTACGTAGGAGCAAGAGCCCCGCTTTTGTCGACCTCAAAAATAAAAAAGGAAATAAAAGGTTTAAATACATAATTTCACACAATCCTAATCTAAGGCTGTTGTCCTTTGGGACAAACGTGAGAGGTGCTAATACCTTCCTCAAAGGTAAATACAACTCCCGAATCTGGAATATTCTTCATGACCGGTTTCCTTCGATTTTTTTGACGTTTTCCACAAATAAACGTTGGTGGCGACTCCACGCATTTTCCTCCTTTGGAAGACGCACCCGTGAGCCTCGCCTCGCTCGCCCGCAAAAGGGTAGGTTGCGACACATATGATTGGAATTATGTCTGAAAATGTTAGTCGGTTGTCAGATTGATTGTGAAGGAATGCATTAACCGTATCCTGGTGAGAATGTGATCTTTAAATTTTGAGAGAAACGACTATTATTTAGTGCAGATTTTTGCGTGAATCTCTGAAGTATGGATTGGATGCATGAACTTGAGGATGATGAAGGCCATGTTTGATTATGAATAGCTACTTAGCCAAAAAGGTAACCTTGTGATTGAATGAATTATCCCTTGCACCCAGTTTGAGCTGAATGAAATGATTGATTGATTGAACCTCGAGCCTATTCAGTTGTATCTTCTGCTACCTTATTTTAGGTTGTAGGAGAGCATCATCCACAGAAGATGGTTCAAGGCAAATTTGTCCCAAATTTGGGGGAGTTTGTTATCAAGGTAAATTTGTTCCAAATTTGGGGGAGGCACTGGGTAAGGATTGAAATGGTCAAAGAAAATAGTATATACACACTGTTTCTGTTTTTTGTGTTAAAAAAAAAGTTGTAAGCATAAATAAAGTTAATAAGTGTGTATGCTATAATTTCAGGTATGAAAGCTAAGTGCCTAAGAAAAAGGGCAAGTATGGGGAAGGAATGAATGAAAAAGTGAAGGTTATTCTATGGATGAATGCTATCCTAGAACCTAAG